>NC_065533.1:24409053-24709053 GCF_020184175.1 Aphis gossypii
ATATATACCAATAGAAACTTCGTAGTATTCAATATTTTTCTAGATTTTTCCAAGGTTCCTGAATTTATAACCTTAAATATGTATTATATCAAAAGAAATCACCATTAATTCCATTTTTTCTGGAATTTTCCAAGGTTCCTTAATTTATAACCTAAAATAGATATGATATCTAAAGAAATCACCATAAATGCCATTATTTTCAAGATTCTTACAAGATTCCTTAATTACAACCTTAAATATGTATTATATCCAAAGAAATCACCATCAATTCCATTTTTTCAGGATTCTAATTGATTCCTTGAATTTATAACCTAAAATAGGTATTATTCCCAATAGAATCTTCATAGTATTCAATATTTTCGATAGTTTTTCTAAGGTTCCTTGAATTTATAACCTAAAATAGGTATTATTACAATAGAATCTCATAGATTCAATATTTTTCAAAATTTTCCAATTTCATTCAATTTAAAACCTTAAATATGTAGTTATATCCAAAAAAATCACCATTAATCCTTTATATTTCTGGAATTTTCCCTGAGTCCTTGAATTTATTAACCTTAAATAGGTATAATACCAATAGAATCTTCATAGTATTTCATAATTTTCTAGTTTTTTCCAAGGTTCCTTGAATTTATACCTTAAATATAGGGGTATTATATCCAAGAGAGAGCACATTAATCCTTATTTTTCTAGATTTTTCCAAGTTGCCTTAAACTTATAACCTAAAATAGGTATAATTACCAATAGAATCTCATAATATCAATAATTTTCAAGATTCTTAAAGATTCCTTTAATTTACAACCTTAAATATGTATTATATCCAAAGAAATCACCAATCAATCAATTTTTTTCAGGAATTCTAATTGATTCCTGATTTATAACCTAAAATAGGTATTATTCCCAATAGAATCTTCATAGTATTCAATATTTTCTAGATTTTCTAAGGTTCCTTGAATTATAACCTAAAATAGGTTATTACCATAGAATCTTCATAGTATTCAATATCTTTCAAAATTTCCAATATTCATTCAATTTAAAACATTAAATATGTATTATATCCAAAAAAATCACATTAATTCCTTTATATTTCTGGAATTTTCCATGAGTCCTTGAATTTATACCTAAAAATAGGTTAATTACAATAGAATCTTCATAATATTCAATTTTCAAGATTCTTACAGATTCCTTTAATTTACAACCTTAAATATGTATTATATCCAAAGAAATCACCATCAATTCATTTTTTCAGGAATTCTAATTGATTCCTTGAATTATAACCTAAATAGGTATTATTACCATAGAATCTTCATAGTATTCAATATTTTTCTAGCTTTTTCTAAGGTTCCTTGAATTTATAACCTAAAATAGTATTATTACCAATAGAATCTTCATAGTATTCAATATTTTTCAAAATTCTTCCAATATTCATTCAATTTAAAACCTTAAAATGTATTATATCCAAAAAAATCACCATAATTCTGGATATTTCTGGAAATTTTCAATGATTCCTTGAATTATAACCTAAAGTAGGTATTATTACCAAAGATCTTCATAATATTCAATATTTTCAGATTCTTCCAAGATTCCTTTAATTTACAACCTTAAATATGTATTAATCAAAAGAAAGCACATTAATTCTTTATTTTTCTAGATTTTTCCAAGTTTCCTTAAACTTTTAACCTAAAATAGTATAATTACCAATAGAAGAAATCTTCATAATATTCAAGTTTTCAAGATTCTTACAAGTTCCTTTAATTTACAACCTTAATATGTATTATCCAAGAAATCACCATCAATTCCATTTTTTCAGGAATTCTAATGATTCCTTGAATTTTATAACCTAAAATAGGTATTATTCCCAATAGAATCTTCATAGTAATCAATATTTTTCTAGATTTTCTAAGGTTCCTTGAATTTATAACCTAAAATAGGTCTTATTACCAATAGAATCTTATAGTATTCAATATTTTCAAAATTACTTTCCAATATTCATTCAATTAAAACCTTAAATATGTATTATATCCAAAAAAATCACCATTAATTCCTTTATATTTCTGGAATTTTCCATGATTCCTTGATTATAACCTAAAATAGGTATTATTACCAATAGAATCTTCATAGTATTCAATATTTTTCAAAATTCTTCTAAGATTCATTGAATTTATAACCTTAAATATGTATTATATCCAAAAAAATTACCATTAATTCCTTTATTTTTCTAGATTTTTCCAAGTTTCCTTAAACTTATAACCTAAAATAGTTATAATTAACAATAGAATCTTCATAATATTCAATAATTTTCAAGATTCTTCTAAGATTCATTGAATTTACAACCTTAAATATGTATTATATCCAAAGAAAACACCATTAATTCCTTTATTTTTCTAGATTTTCCATGATTCCTTGAATTTATAACCTAAAATAGGTATTATTACCAATAGAATCTTCATAGTATTCAATATTATTCTAGATTTTTCCAAGGTCCCTTGAATTTATAACCTAAAGTAGGTATTATTACCAAAGGATTCTTCATAATATTCAATATTTTTCAAAATTCTTACAAGATTCCTTTAATTTACAACCTTAAATATCTATTATATCCAAAAAAATCACCATTAATTCCTTTATTTTTTTAGATTTTTCCAAGATTCCTTGCATTTATAACCTAAAAAAGGTATGAGTACCAATAGAATCTTCTTAATATTCAATAATTTTCAAGATTCTTCCAAGATTCCTTTAATTTACAACCTTAAATATGTATTATATCCAAAGAAATCACCATTAATTCCTTTATTTTTCTAGATTTTTCCATGATTCCTTGAATTTATAATCTAAAATAGGTATAAATACCAATAGAATCTTCGTAGTATTCATAATTTTCTAGATTTTTCCAAATTCCTTGAATTATAACCTTAAATATGTATTATATCCAAAGAAATCACCATTAATTTCATTTTTTCTGGAATTTTCCAAGGTTCCTTAATTTATAACCTAAAATAGATATGATATCTAAAGAAATCACCATAAATGCCATTATTTTAAGATTCTCCAAGATTCCTTGAGTTTATAACCTTAAATATGTATTATATCCAAGAAACCACCATTAATTGCATTTTTTTCTGGAATTTTCCATGATTCCTTGAATTTATAACATAAAATAGGTTTTATTACCAATAGAATCTTATAGTATTCAAGATTTTCAAAATTCTTCCAAGATTCATTCAATTTACACCTTAAATATGTATTATATCAAACAAAGAAATCACCATAAATCCATTTTTTTCTAAAATTTTCCATGATTCCTTGAATTTATAACCTAAAATAGGTATTATTACCAATAGAATCTTCATAGTATTCAATATTTTTCAATATTCTTCCAATATCCATTGAATTTATACCTTAAATATGTATTATATCCAAAAAAATCACCATTAATCCTTTATTTTTCTAGATTTTTCCATGATTCCTTGAATTTATAAGCTAAAATAGGTATTATTAATAATAGAATCTCATAGTATCAATATTTTTCAATATTCTTCCAATTTTATTGAATTTATACCTTAAATATGTATTATATCCAAAAAATCAGCATTAATTCCTTTATTTTTCTAGATTTTTCCATGATTCCTTGAATTTACAACCTTAAATATGTAGATATCCAAAGAAATCAAATCAATTCCATTTTTTTCTGAAATTCTCCATGATTCCTTAAACTTATAACCCAAAATAGGTATTATACCAATAGAATCTTCATAGTATTCAATATTTTTCAATATCTTCCAATATTCATTCAATTAAACCTTAAATATGTATATATCCAAAGAAATCAAAATCAATTCCATTTTTTTCTGAAATTCTCCATGATTCCTTAAACTTATAACCTAAAATATGTATTATATCCAAAGAAATCACCATTAATTCAATTTTTTTCTGGAATTTTCCATGATTCCTTGAATTTATAATCTAAAATAGGTATATATACCAATAGAAACTTCGTAGTATTCAATATTTTTCTAGATTTTTCCAAGGTTCCTTGAATTTATAACCTTAAATATGTATTATATCCAAAGAAATCACCATTAATTCCATTTTTTTCTGGAATTTTCCAAGGTTCCTTTAATTTATAACCTAAAATAGATATGATATCTAAAGAAATCACCATAAATGCCATTATTTTTCAAGATTCTTCCAAGATTCCTTGAGTTTATAACCTTAAATATGTATTATATCCAACAGAAACCTCCATTAATTGCATTTTTTTCTGAATTTCCCATGATTCCTTGAATTATAACATAAAATAGGTTTTATCCAATAGAATCTTCATAGTATCAATATTTTTCAAAATTCTCCAAGATTCATTCAATTTACAACCTTAAATATGTATTATTATCCAAAGAAATCACCATAAATTCATTTTTTTCAATATTTTCCATGATTCCTTGATTTATAACCTAAAATAGGTATTATACCAAAGAAATCACCATAATTCCATTTTTTCTGGAATTTTCCATGATTCCTTGAATTTATAATCTAAATAGGTATTATACCAATAGAATCATCCAGTATCAATATTTTTCTAGATTTTTCCAAGTTCCTTGAATTTATAACCTTAAATATGTAAATATCCAAGAAATCACCATTAATTCCATTTTTTTCTGGAATTTTAAATGATTCCTGAATTTATAATCTAAATAGGTATTATACCAATAGAATCTTCATAGTATTAAAATATTTTTTGATTTTTCCAAGATTCCTTGAATTTACAACCTTAAATATGTATTATATCCAAAGAAATCAAAATCAATTCCATTTTTTTCTGAAATTCTCCATGATTCCTTGAATATTATAAACCTAAAATATGTATTATTACCCATAGAATCTTCATCGTATTCAATATTTTTCAAGATTCTTCCAAGATTCATTCATTTACAACCTTAAATATGTATTATATCCAAAGAAACACCATCAATTCCATTTTTTTTCTGGAATTCCCATGATTCCTTGAAATTATAACCTAAATATGTATTATTACAATAGAATCTTCATCGTATTCAATATTTTTCAAGATTCTTCCAAGATTCCTTTAATTTACAACCTTAAATATGTATTATATCCAAAGAATCACCATTATTCCTTTATTTTTTCGAATTTTTTCCATGATTCCTTGAATTTACAACCTTAAATATGTATTATATCCAAAGAAATCAAAATCAATTCCATTTTTTTTCTAAATTCTCCATGATCCTTAAACGTATAACCTAAAATAGGTATTATTACCAATAGAATCTCCATAGTATTCAATATTTTTCATATTCTTCCAATATTCATTCAATTTACCAACCTTAAATATGTATATATCCAAGAAAAATCAAAATCAATTCAATTTTTTTCTGAAATTCTCCATGATTCCTTGATTTAGAACCTTAAATAGGTATTATACCAATAGAATCTTCATAGTATTAATATTTTTCAATATTTTCTTCAATATTCATTGAATTTATAACCTTAAATATGTATTATATCCAAGAATCACCATTATATTCCATTTTTTCTGGAATTTTCAAGGTTCCTTAATTTATAACCTAAAATAGATATGATATCTAAAATCACATAAATGCCAATATTTTTAGAGTTCTTCCAAGATTCCTTGAGTTTATAACCTTAAATATGTATTATATCCAAAGAAACCACCATTAATTGCATTTTTTTCTCTGGAATTTTCATGATTCCTTGAATTTATAACATAAAATAGGTTTTATTACCAATAGAATCTTCATAGTATTCAATATTTTTCAAAATTCTTCCAAATTCATTCAATTTACAACAACCTAATATGTATTATATCCAAAGAAATCACCATAAATTCCATTTTTTTTCTAAAATTTTCCATGATTCCTTGAATTTATAACCTAAAATAGGTATTCTTACCAATAGAATCTTCATAGTATTCAATATTTTTCAATATTCTTTCAATATTCATTAATTTATAACCTTAAATATGTATTATATCCAAAAAAATCACCATTAATTCCTTTATTTTTCTAGATTTTTCCATGATTCCTTGAATTATAAGCTAAAATAGTATTAAATTATAAATAGAATCTTCATAGTATTCAATATTTTTCAATATTCTTCCCATTTTCATTGAATTTATTACCTAAATATGTATTTATCCAAAAAATCAGCATTAATTCCTTTATTTTTCTAGATTTTTCCATGATTCCTTAATTTACAACCTTAAATATGTATTATAATCCAAAGAAATCAAATCAATTCCATTTTTTCTTGAATTCTCCAATGATTCCTTAAACTTATAACCCAAAATAGGTATTATTACCAATAGAATCTTCATAGTATTCAATTCAATATTTTTCAATATTCTTCCAATATTCATTCATTTACAACCTTAAATATGTATTATATCCAAGAAATCAAAATCAATTCCATTTTTTTCTGAAATTCTCCATGATTCCTTAAAACTTATAACCTAAAATATGTATTATATCCAAAAATCACCATTAATTCAATTTTTTTCTGGAATTTTCCATGATTCCTTGAATTTAAAATTTAAAATAGTATATATACCAATAGAAAACGTCGTAGTATTCAATATTTTTCTAGATTTTTCCAAGTTCCTTGAATTTATAACCTTAAATATGTATTATATCCAAAGAAATCACCATTAATTCCATTTTTTTCTGGAATTTTCCAAGTTCCTTTATTTATAACCTAAAATAGATATGATTCTAAAGAAGATCACATAAATGCCAATATTTTTCAAGATTCTTCCAAGATCCTTGAGTTTATAACTTAAATATGTATTATATCCAAAGAAACCTCCATTAATTAATTGCATTTTTTTTTTCTGGAATTTTCCATGATTCCTTGAATTATAACATAAAATAGGTTTTATTACCAATAGAATCTTCATAGTATTCAATATTTTTCAAAATCTTTCCAAGATTCATTCAATTACACACCTAAATATGTATTATATCCAAAGAAATCACCATAAATTCCATTTTTTTCTAATATTTTCCATGATTCCTTGAATTTATAACCTAAAATAGGTATTATTACCAAAGAAATCACCATTAATTCCATTTTTTTCTGGAATTTTCCATGATTCCTTGAATTTATAATCTAAAATAGGTATTAATACCAATAGAATCATCACAGTATTCAATATTTTTCTAGATTTTTCCAAGGTTCCTTGAATTTACAACCTTAAATATGTATTATATCCAAAGAAATCAAAATCAATTCCATTTTTTTCTGAAATTTTAAATGATTCCTTGAATTTATAACTAATAGGTATTTATTAATCACCAATGGAATCTTCATAGTATTCAATATTTTTCTAGATTTTTTCCAGGTTCCTTGATTTACAACCTTAAATATGTATTATATCCAAAGAAATCAAATCAATTCCATTTTTTTCTGAAATTCTCCATGATTCCTGAAATATAACCTAAAATATGTATTATTACCAATAGAATCTTCATCGTATTCAATATTTTTCAGATTCTTCCAAGATTCATTCAATTTACACCTTAAATATGTATTATATCCAAAGAAATCACCATCAATTCATTTTTTTCTGGAATTCTCCATGATTCCTTGAAATTATAACCTAAAATATGTATTATTACCAATAGAATCTTCATCGTATTCAATATTTTTCAGATTCCTTCCAAGATTCCTTTAATTTACACCTTAAATATGTATTATATCCAAAGAAATCACCATTAATTCCTTTATTTTTCTAGATTTTCCTGATTCCCTTGAATTTACAACCTTAAATATGTATTATATCCAAAGAAATCAAATCAATTCCATTTTTTTCTGAATTCTCCATGATTCCTTAAACTTATAACCTAAAATAGGTATTATTACCAATGAATCTTCATAGTATTCAATATTTTTCAATATTTTTCTCCATATTCATTCAATTTACAACCTAAATATGTATAATATCCAAGAAATCAAAATCAATTCCATTTTTTTTTCTGAAATTCTCCATGATTCCTTGAATTTATAACCTAAAATATTATTATTACAATAGAATCTCATAGTATTCAATATTTTTCAATATTCTTCCAATATTCATTGAATTTATAACCTTAAATATGTATTATATCCAAAGAAATCACCATTAATTCCATTTTTTTCTGGAATTTTCCAAGGTTCCTTTAATTTATAACCTAAAATAGATATGATATCTAAAGAAATCACCATAAATGCCATTATTTTTCAAGATTCTTCCAATATTCATTGAATTTATAACCTTAAATATGTATTATATCCAAAAAAATCACCATTAATTCCTTTATTTTTCTAGATTTTTCCATGATTCCTTGAATTTATAACCTAAAATAGGTGTTAATACCAATAGAATCTTCATAGTATTCAATATTTTTCTAGATTTTTCCAAGGTTCCTTGCATTTATAACCTTAAATATGTATTATATCCTATAGAATCACTATTTATTAAATTTTTTCTGGAATTTTCAATGATTCCTGAATTTATAACCTAAAGTAGGTATTATTACCATTAGAATCTTCATTGTATTCAATATTTTTCAAGATTCTTCCAGATTCCTTTAATTCACAACCTTAATATGTATATATCCAAAGAAATCACCATTAATTCATTTATTTTTCTAGATTTTTCCAAGTTTCCTTAAACTTATAACCTGAAATAGGTATTATTACCAATAGAATCTTCATAGTATTCACTATTTTTCAATATTCTTCCAATTTTCATTGAATTTATAACCTTAAATATGTATTATATCCAAAAAATCAGCATTAATTCCTTTATTTTTCTAGATTTTTCCATGATTCCTTGAATTTATAACCTAAAATATGTATTATATCCAAAGAAATCACCATTAATTCCATTTTTTTCTGGAATTTTAAATGATTCCTTGAATTTATAATCTAAAATAGGTATTAATACCAATGGAATCATCATAGTATTCAATATTTTTCTAGATTTTTCCAAGGTTCCTTTAATTTACAACCAACCTTACATATGTATTATAACTATCCAGAAATCACCATTAATTCCTTTATTGTTCTCAGATTTTTCCATGATTCCTTGAATTTATAAGCTAAAATAGTATTATTAATAATAGAATCTTCATAGTATTCAATATTTTTCAATATTCTTCCAATTTTCATTGAATTTATTACCTTAAATATGTATTATATCCAAAAATCAGCATTAATTCCTTTATTTTTCTAGATTTTTCCATGATTCCTTGAATTTACAACCTTAAATATGTATTATATCCAAAGAATCAAAATCAATTCCATTTTTTTCTGAAATTCTCCTGATTCCTTAAACTTATAACCTAAAATAGGTATTATACCAATAAATCTTCTAGTATTCATATTTTTCAATATTCTTCTCCCAATTCATTCAATTTACAACCTTAATATGTATTATATCCAAAGAAATCAAAATCAATTCCATTTTTTTCTGAATTCTCCATGATTCCTTAAACTTATAACCTAAAATATGTATTATATCCAAAGAATCACATTAATTCAATTTTTTCTGGAATTTTCCATGATTCCTTGAATAAGTAATCTAAAATAGGTATAAATACCAATAGAATCTTCGTAGTATTCAATATTTTTTTCTAGATTTTTCCAAAATTCCTTGAATTTATAACTTAAATATGTATTATATCCAAAGAAATCACCATTAATTCCATTTTTTTTCTGGAATTTTCCAAGATTCCCTTGAATACAAACCTTAAATATGTATTATATCCAAAGAAATCAAAATCAATTCATTTTTTCTGAAATTCTCCATGATTCCTTAAACTTATAACCTAAAATAGGTATTATTACCAATAGAATCTTCATAGTATTCAATATTTTTCAATATTCTTCCAATATTCATTCAATTTACAACCTTAAATATGTATAATATCCAAAGAAATCAAAATCAATTCCATTTTTTTCTGAAATTCTCCATGATTCCTTGAATTTATAACCTAAAATAGGTATTATTACCAATAGAATCTTCATAGTATTCAATATTTTTCAATATTCTTCCAATATTCATTGAATTTATAACCTTAAATATGTATTATATCCAAAGAAATCACCATTAATTCCATTTTTTTTTTTTCTGAATTTCCAAGGTTCCTTTAATTATATACCTAAAATAGATATGATACTCTAAAGAAATCCCATAAATGCCATTATTTTTCAAGATTCTTCCAATATTCATTGTATTATAACCTTAATATGTATTATATCCAAAAAAATCACCATTAATTCCTTATTTTTCTAGATTTTTCCATGATTCCTTGAATTTATATAACCTAAAATAGGTGTTAATACCAATAGACTCTTCATAGTATTCAATATTTTTCTAGATTTTCCAAGTTCCTTCATTTTATAACCTAAATATGTATTATATCCTATAGAATCACTATTTATTAAATTTTTTCTGGAATTTTCAATGATTCCTAGAATTTATAACCTAAAGTAGGTATTATTACCATTAGAATCTTCATTGTATTCAATATTTTTCAAGATTCTTCCAAGATTCCTTTAATTCACAACCTTAAATATGTATTATATCCAAAGAAATCACCATTAATTCATTTATTTTTCTAGATTTTTCCAAGTTTCCTTAAACTTATAACCTGAAATAGGTATTATTAACAAATAGAATTTCATAGTATTCACTATGATTTTCAATATTCTTCCAATTTTCATTGAATTTTCTACCTTAAATATGTATTATATCCAAAAAATCAGCATAATTCCTTTATTTTTCTAGATTTTTCCATGATTCCTTAATTTATAACCTAAAATATGTATTAATCCAAAGAAATCACCATTATTAATTCCATTTTTTTCTGGAAATTTGAAATGATTCCTTGAATTTATAATCTAAAATAGGTATTATACCAATGGAATCATCATAGTATTCAATATTTTTCTAGATTTTTCCAAGGTTCCTTTAATTTACAACCTTAAATATGTATTATATCCAAGAAATCACCATTAATTCCTTTATTTTTCTAGATTTTTCCATGATTCCTTGAATTTATAAGCTAAATAGGTATTATTAATAATAGAATCTTCATAGTATTCAATATTTTCAATATTCTTCAATTTATTGAATTTATTACCTAAATATGTATTATATCCAAAAAATCAGCATTAATTCCTTTATTTTCTAGATTGTTTCCATGATTCCTTGAATTTACACCTTAAATATGTATTATATCCAAAGAAATCAAATCAATTCCATTTTTTTCTGAATTCTCCATGATCCCTTAAACTTATAACCTAAAATAGGTATTATTCCAATAGAATCTTCATAGTATTCAATATTTTTCAATATTCTTCCAATATTCATTCAATTTACAACCTTAAATATGTATTATATCCAAAGAAATCAAAATCAATTCCATTTTTTTCTGGAAATTCTCCATGATTCCTTAAACTTATAACCTAAAATATGTATTATATCCAAAGAAATCACATTAATTCAATTTTTTCTGGAATTTTCCATGATCCTTGAATTTATATCTAAAATAGGTATAAATACCAATAGGAATCTTCGTAGTATTCAAATTTTCTAGAGATTTTCCAAAATTCCTTGAATTTATAACTAAATATGTATTATATCCAAAGAAATCACCATTAATTCCATTTTTTTCTGGAATTTTCCAAGGTTCCTTTAATTTATAACCTAAAATAGGTATGATATCTAAAGAAATCACCATAAATGCCATTATTAAGATTCTTCCAAGATTCCTTGAGTTTATAACCTTAAATATGTATTATATCCAAAGAAACCACCATTAATTGCATTTTTTTCTGGAATTTTTCATGATTCCTTGAATTTATAACCTAAAGTAGGTATTATTACCAATAGAATCTTCATAGTATTCAATATTTTTCAAAATTCTTCCAAGATTCCTTTAATTAACAACCTTAAATATGTATTATATCCAAAGAAATCACCATTAATTCCATTTTTTCTGGAATTTTCAATGATTCCTTGAATTTATAACCTAAAGTAGGTATTATTACCAATAGAATCTTCATAGTATTCAATATTTTTCAAAATTCTTCCAATATTCATTCAATTTATAACCTTAAATATGTATTATATCCAAGAAATCACCATTCATTCAATTTTTTTTCTGGAATTTTCCAGGTCCTTTAATTTATAACCTAAAATAGATATGATATCTAAAGAAATCACCATAAATGCCATTATTTTTAAGATTCTTCTAAGATTCCTTGAGTTTATAACCTTAAATATGTATTATATCCAAAGAAACCACCATTAATTGCATTTTTTTCTGGAATTTTAAATGATTCCTTGAATTTATAATCTAAAATAGGTATTAATACCAATGGAATCTTCATAGTATTCAATATTTTTCTAGATTTTTCCAAGGTTCCTTGAATTTACAACCTTAAATATGTATTATATCCAAAGAAATCAAAATCAATTCCATTTTTTTCTGAAATTTAAAATGATTCCTTGAATTTATAATCTAAAATAGGTATTAATACCAATGAATCTTCATAGTATTCAATATTTTTCTAGATTTTTCCAAGGTTCCTTGAATTTACAACCTTAAATATGTATTATATCCAAAGAAATCAAAATCAATTCCATTTTTTTCTGAAATTCTCCATGATTCCTTGAAATTATAACCTAAAATATGTATTATTACCAATAGAATCTTCATCGTATTCAATATTTTTCAAGATTCTTCCAAGATTCATTCAATTTACAACCTTAAATATGTATTATATCCAAAGAAATCACCATCAATTCCATTTTTTTCTGGAATTCTCCAAGGTTCCTTTAATTTATAACCTAAAATAGATATGATATCTAAAGAAATCACCATAAATGCCATTATTTTTCAAGATTCTTCCAATATTCATTGAATTTATAACCTTAAATATGTATTATATCCAAAAAATCACCATTAATTCCTTTGTTTTTCTAGATTTTCCATGATTCCTTGAATTTATAAACCTAAAATAGGTGTTAATACCAATAGAATCTTCATAGTATTCAATATTTTTCTAGATTTTTCCAAGGTTCCTTGCATTTATAACCTTAAATATGTATTATATATCCAATAGAATCACTCATTAATTTAATTTTTCTGGAATTTTCAATGATTCCTTGAATTTATAACCTAAATAGGTATTATTACCAATAGAATCTTCATTGTATTCAATATTTTTTTCAAGATTCTTCCAAGATTCCTTTAATTTATAACCTAAATATGTATTATATCCAAAGAAATCACCATTAATTCATTTATTTTTCTGATTTTTCCATTCCTCCTTAAACTTATAACCTAAAATAGGTATTATTACCATAGAATCTTCATAGTATTCAATATTTTTCAATATTCTTCCAATTTTCATTGAATTTATAACCTTAAATATGTATTAATATCCAAAAATCACCATTAATTCCTTTATTTTTCTAGATTTTTCCATGATTCCTTGAATTTATAACCTAAATATGTATTATATCCAAAGAATCACCATTAATATTCCATTTTTTTTCTGGAATTTTCCAATGATTCCTTGAATTTATAACCTAAAATAGGTATTAATACCAATGGAATCATCATAGTATTTCAATATTTTTCTAGATTTTTCCAAGGTTCCTTGAATTTACAACCTTAAATATGTATTATATAAATCCAAAGAAATCACCATTAATTCTTTATTTTTCTAGATTTTTCCAAGTTTCCTTAAATTTATAACCTTAAATAGGTATTATTACCAATAGAAAATCTTCATAGTATTCAATATTTTTCAATATATCTTTTTCTTCTTTTTCAATTTTCTTGAATTTATAACCTTAATATGTATTATATCCAAAAAATCAGCTTCATTTTTTTCCTTTATTTTCTCTAAATTTTTCCATGATTCCTTAATTTTATAACCTAAATAGTATTATATCCAAAGAAATCACCATTAATTATTCCATTTTTTTTCTGGAATTTTCAATGATTCCTTGAATTTATAACCTAAAATAGGTATTATATACCATAGAATCATCATAGTATTCAATATTTTCTAGATTTTTCCAAGGTTCCTTGAATTTATAACCTTAAATATGTATTATATCCAAAGAAATCACCATTAATATTCCTTTATTTTTCTAGATTTTTCCATGATTCCTTGAATTTATAACCTAAATAGGTATTATTAATAATAGAATCTTCATAGTATTCATATTTTTCAATTTCTTTCTTCCAATTTTCCTTGAATTTATTACCTTAAATATGTATTATATCCAAAAAATCACCATTAATTAATTCCTTTATTTTTCTAGATTTTTCCATGATTCCTTGAATTTACAACCTTAAATATGTATTATATCCAAAGAAATCAAACATCCATTTTTTATTTTTTCTGAAATTCTCCATGATTCCTTAAACTTATAACCTAAATAGGTATTATTACCAATAGAAATCTTCATAGTATTCAATATTTTTCAATTCTTCTTCCAATATTCATTGAATTTACAAACCTTAAATATGTATTATATCCAAGAATCAAAATCAATTCCATTTTTTTCTGAAATTCTCCATGATTCCTTAAACTTATAACCTAAAATATGTATTATATCCAAGAAATCACCATTAATTCCAATTTTTTCTGGAATTTTCCATGATTCCTTGAATTTATAACCTAAAATAGGTATTAATACCAATAGAATCTTCGTAGTATTCATATTTTTCTAGATTTTTCCAAGATCCTTGAATTTATAACCTTAAATATGTATTATATCCAAAGAAATCACCATTAATATTCCATTTTTTTTCTGGAATTTTCCAAGGTTCCTTTAATTTATATATAACCTAAAATAGTTATGATATCAAAGAAATCACATAAATGCCATTTTTTTCAGATTCTTCCAAGATTCCTTGAATTTATAACCTTAAATATGTATTATATCCAAAGAAAACCACCATTAATTCCATTTTTTTTTCTGGATTTTTCCATGATTCCTTGAATTTATAACATAAAATAGGTTTTATTACCATAGAATCTTCATAGTATTCAATATTTTTTTCAATTCTTCCAAGATTCATTCAATTTACAACCTTAAATATGTATTATATCCAAAGAAATCACCATAAATTCCATTTTTTTTCTAAAATTTTTCCATGATTCCTTGAATTTTAAACCTAAAAGAGGTATTATTACCAATAGAATCTTCATAGTATTCAATATTTTTCAATATTCTTCCAATATTCATTGAATTTATAACCTTAAATATGTATTATATCCAAAGAAATCACCATTATTCATTTTTTTCTGGATTTTCCAAGGTTCCTTGAATTTATAACCTAAAATAGATAATATCCCAAAGAAATCACCATAAATTCCATTATTTTTAAGATTCTTCCAAGATTCCTTTGAATTTATAACCTAAATATGTATTATATATCCAAAGAAACCACCATTATTCATTTTTTTTTTTTCTGGAATTTTCCATGATTCCTTGAATTTATAATCTAAAATAGGTATTAATACCAATGGAATCTTCATAGTATTCAATATTTTTCTAGATTTTTCCAAGTTCCTTGAATTTACAACCTTAAATATGTATTATATCCAAAGAAATCAAAATCAATATTCCATTTTTTCTAGATTTTTCCAAGATTCCTTGCAATTATAACCTAAAATAAGTATGAGTACCAATAGAATCTTCATAGTATTCAATATTTTTCAAAATTCTTCCAATATTCATTCAATTTATAACCTTAAATATGTATTATATCCAAAGAAATCACAATCAATTCCATTTTTCAGGAATTCTCCATGATTCCTTGAATTTATAACCTAAAATAGGTATTATTACCAATAGAATCTTCATAGTTTTCAATATTCTTTAAAAATCATCCAAGATTCATTCAATTTACAACCTTAAATATGTATTATATCCAAAGAAATCACCATAAATTCCATTTTTTTCTGGAATTTTCCATGAGTCCTTGAATTTATAACCTTAAATAGGATATATCAATAGAATCTTCATAAATTCAATATTTTTCAAGATTCTTTCAATATTCATTGAATTTATAACCTTAAATATGTATTATATCCAAAAAATCACCATTAATTCCCTTTTTTTTCTAGATTTTTCCATGATTCCTTGAATTTATAACCTAAAATAGGTGTTAATACCAATAGAATCTTCATAGTATTCAATATTTTTTTTCTAGATTTTCAAGATTCCTTGCATTTATAACCTAAATATGTATTATATCCAATAGAATCATATTTAATATTAAATTTTTTTTCTGGAATTTCAATGATTCCTTGAATTTATAACCTAAAGTAGGTATTATTTACCATTAGAATCTTCATGTATTCAATATTTTTCAAGATTCTTCCCAAGATTCCTTTAATTCACAACCTTAAATATGTATTATATCCAAAGAAATCACCATTAATTTCATTTTTTTTCTAGATTTTCCATGATTCCTTAAATTATAACCTGAAATAGGTATTATACCAATAGAATCTTCATAGTATTCACTATTTTTCAATATTCTTCCCAATTTTCATTGAATTTATAAACCTTAAATATGTATTATATCCAAAAAATCACCATTAATTTTCCTTTATTTTTCTAGATTTTCCATGATTCCTTGAATTTATAACCTAAATATATGTATTATATCCAAAGAATCACCATTAATTCCATTTTTTTTTCTATTCTTTTTAATGATTCCTTGAATTTATAACCTTAAAATAGGTATTATACCATGGACTCATAGTATTCAATATTTTTCTAGATTTTCCCAAGGTTCTTTAATTTATAACCTAAAATAAATATGTATTATATCCAAAGAAATCACCATTAATTCCATTTTTTTCTAGATTTTCCATGATTCCTTGAATTTATATATACCTAAATATGTATTATTAATATAGAATCTTCATAGTATTCAATATTTCAATATTCTTTTCCAATTTTTTCATTGAATTTTATAACCTTAAATATGTAATTATATCCAAAAGAATCACATTAATATTCAATATTTTTCTAGATTTTTCCATGATTCATTCAATTTATAACAACCTTAAATATGTATTATATCCAAAGAAATCAAATCAATTCCATTTTTTTCTGAAATTCTCCATGATTCCTAAATTATAACCTAAATAGGTATATTACCAATAGAATCTTCATCGTATTCAATTTTTCAAGATTCTTCCAAGATTCATTCAATTTACAACCTTAAATATTATTATATCCAAAGAAATCACCATCAATTCCATTTTTTTCTGAAATTCTCCATGATTCCTTAAATTTATAACCTAAAATATGTATTATATCAAAGAAATCACCATTAATTCCATTTTTTCTGGAATTTTCCATGATTCCTTGAATTTAATAAAACCTAAATAGGTATAATACCAAAGAAATCTTCATAGTATTCATTATTTTTAAGATTTTTCAAGATTCCTTGAATTTATAACCTTAAATATGTATTATATCCAAAGAAATCACCATTAATTCCATTTTTTTTTTCTGGAATTTTTCCAATGTTCCTTGAATTTATAACCTAAAATAGGTATTATTAACCAAAGAATTTCATAAATTCAATATTTTTCAATTTCTTCCAATATTCATTGAATTTATAACCTTAAATATGTATTATATCCAAAGAAATCACACATTAATTCCTTTTTTTTCTAGATTTTTCCATGATTCCTTGAATTTATAACCTAAAATAGGTGTTTTAATACCAATAGAATCTTCATAGTATTCAATATTTTTCTAGATTTTTCCAAGATTCCTTGCATTATAACCTTAATATGTATTATATCCAATAGAATCACTATTTATTAAATTTTTTCTGGAATTTTTCAATGATTCCTTGAATTTATAACCTAAAGTATGGTATTATTACCATTAGAATCTTCATTGTATTCAATATTTTTCAAGATTCTTCCAGATTCCTTTAATTCACAACCTTAAATATGTATTATATCCAAAGAAATCACCATTAATTCATTTATTTTTCTAGATTTTCCAAGTTCCTTAAACTTATAACCTAAAGTAGGTATAATTACCAATAGAATCTTCATAATATTCAATATTTTTCAATATACTTCCAATATTCATTGAATTTATAACCTTAAATATGTATTATATCCAAAAAATCAGCATTAATTCCTTTATTTTTCTAGATTTTTCCATGATTCCTTGAATTTATAACCTAAAATATGTATTATATCCAAAGAAATCACCATTAATTCCATTTTTTTCTGGAATTTTAAATGATTCCTTGAATTTATAATCTAAAATAGGTATTAATACCAATGGAATCTTCATAGTATTCAATATTTTTCTAGATTTTTCCAAGGTTCCTTTAATTTACAACCTTAAATATGTATTATATCCAAAGAAATCACCATTAATTCCTTTATTTTTCTAGATTTTTCCATGATTCCTTGAATTTATAAGCTAAAATAGGTATTATTAATAATAGAATCTTCATAGTATTCAATATTTTTCAATATTCTTCCAATTTTCATTGAATTTATTACCTTAAATATGTATTATATCCAAAAAATCAGCATTAATTCCTTTATTTTTCTAGATTTTTCCATGATTCCTTGAATTTACAACCTTAAATATGTATTATATCCAAAGAAATCAAAATCAATTCCATTTTTTTCTGAAATTCTCCATGATTCCTTAAACTTATAACCTAAAATAGGTATTATTACCAATAGAATCTTCATAGTATTCAATATTTTTCAATATTCTTCCAATATTCATTCAATTTACAACCTTAAATATGTATTATATCCAAAGAAATCAAAATCAATTCCATTTTTTTCTGAAATTCTCCATGATTCCTTAAATTATAACCCTAAATATGTATTATATCCAAAGAAATCACCATTAATTCAATTTTTTTCTGGAATTTTCCATGATTCCTTGAATTTATTATCTAAAATAGGTATAAATACCAATAGAATCTTCGTAGTATTCAATATTTTTCTAGATTTTTCCAAAATTCCTTGAATTTATAACCTTAAATATGTATTATATCCAAAGAAATCACCATTAATTCCATTTTTTTCTGGAATTTTCCAAGGTTCCTTTAATTTATAACCTAAAATAGATATGATATCTAAAGAAATCACCATAAATGCCATTATTTTTAAGATTCTTCCAAGATTCCTTGAGTTTATAACCTTAAATATGTATTATATCCAAAGAAACCACCATTAATTGCATTTTTTTCTGGAATTTTCCATGATTCCTTGAATTTATAACATAAAATAGGTTTTATTACCAATAGAATCTTCATAGTATTCAATATTTTTCAAAATTCTTCCAAGATTCATTCAATTTACAACCTTAAATATGTATTATATCCAAAGAAATCAAAATCAATTCCATTTTTTTCTGAAATTCTCCATGATTCCTTAAACTTATAACCCAAAATAGGTATTATTACCAATAGAATCTTCATAGTATTCAATATTTTTCAATATTCTTCCAATATTCATTCAATTTACAACCTTAAATATGTATTATATCCAAAGAAATCAAAATCAATTCCATTTTTTTCTGAAATTCTCCATGATTCCTTGAAATTATAACCTAAAATATGTATTATTACCAATAGAATCTTCATCGTATTCAATATTTTTCAAGATTCTTCCAAGATTCATTCAATTTACAACCTTAAATATGTATTATATCCAAAGAAATCACCATCAATTCCATTTTTTTCTGGAATTCTCCATGATTCCTTGAAATTATAACCTAAAATATGTATTATTACCAATAGAATCTTCATCGTATTCAATATTTTTCAAGATTCTTCCAAGATTCCTTTAATTTACAACCTTAAATATGTATTATATCCAAAGAAATCACCATTAATTCCTTTATTTTTCTAGATTTTTCCATGATTCCTTGAATTTATAAGCTAAAATAGGTATTATTAATAATAGAATCTTCATAGTATTCAATATTTTCAATATTCTTATAATTTTCATTGAATTTATTACCTTAAATATGTATTATATCCAAAAAATCAGCATTAATTCCTTTATTTTCTAGATTTTTCCATGATTCCTTGAATTTACAACCTTAAATATGTATTATATCCAAAGAAATCAAAATCAATTCCATTTTTTTCTGAAATTCTCCATGATTCCTTAAATATAACCTAAATATGTATTATATCCAAAGAAATCACCATTAATTCAATTTTTTTCTGGAATTTTCCATGATTCCTTGAATTTATAATCTAAAATAGGTATAAATACCAATAGAATCTTCGTAGTATTCATAATTTTTCTAGATTTTTCCAAAATTCCTTGAATTTATAACCTTAAATATGTATTATATCCAAAGAAATCACCATTAATTCCATTTTTTTCTGGAATTTTCCAAGGTTCCTTTAATTTATAACCTAAAATAGATATGATATCTAAAGAAATCACCATAAATGCCATTATTTTTAAGATTCTTCCAAGATTCCTTGAGTTTATAACCTTAAATATGTATTATATCCAAAGAAACCACCATTAATTGCATTTTTTTCTGGAATTTTCCATGATTCCTTGAATTTATAACATAAAATAGGTATTATTACCAATAGAATCTTCATAGTATTCAATATTTTTCATAATTCTTCCAAGATTCATTCAATTTACAACCTTAAATATGTATTATATCCAAAGAAATCACCATAAATTCCATTTTTTTCTAAAATTTTCCATGATTCCTTGAATTTATAAGCTAAAATAGGTATTATTAATAATAGAATCTTCATAGTATTCAATATTTTTCAATATTCTTCCAATTTTCATTGAATTTATTACCTTAAATATGTATTATATCCAAAAAATCAGCATTAATTCCTTTATTTTTCTAGATTTTTCATGATTCCTTGAATTTACAACCTTAAATATGTATATATCCAAAGAAATCAAAATCAATTCCATTTTTTTCTGAAATTCTCCATGATTTCTTAAACTTATAACCCAAAATAGGTATTATTACCAATAGAATCTTCATAGTATTCATATTTTTCATATTCTTCCAATATTCATTCAATTACAACCTTAAATATGTATTATATCCAAAGAAATCAAAATCAATTCCATTTTTTTCTGAAATTCTCCATGATTCCTTAAACTTATAACCTAAAATATGTATTATATCCAAGAGAAATCACCATTAATTCAATTTTTTCTGGAATTTTCCATGATTCCTTGAATTTATAATCTAAAATAGGTATATATACCAATAGAAACTTCGTAGTATTCAATATTTTTCTAGATTTTTCCAAGGTCCTTGAATTTATAACCTTAAATATGTATTATATCCAAAGAAATCACCATAATTCCATTTTTTTCTGGAATTTTCCAAGGTTCCTTAATTTATAACCTAAAATAGATATGATATCTAAAGAAAGAAATCACCATAAATGCCATTATTTTTCAAGATTCTTCCAAGATTCCTTGAGTTTATAACCTTAAATATGTATTATATCCAAAGAAACCACCATTAATTGCATTTTTTTCTGGAATTTTCCATGATTCCTTGAATTTATAACATAAAATAGGTTTATTACCAATAGAATCTTCATAGTATTCAATATTTTCAAATTTTCCAAGATTCATTCAATTTACAACCTTAAATATGTATTATATCAAAGAAATCACCATAATTCCATTTTTTCTAATATTTTCCATGATTCCTTGAATTTATAACCTAAAATAGGTATTATTACCAATAGAATCTTCATAGTATTCAATATTTTTCAATATTCTTCCAATATTCATTGAATTTATAACCTTAAATATGTATTATATCCAAAAAAATCACCATTAATTCCTTTATATTTCTAGATTTTTCCATGATTCCTTGAATTTTAAACTAAAATAGGTGTTAATACCAATAGAATCTTCATAGTATTCAATATTTTTCTAGATTTTTCCAAGGTTCCTTGCATTTATAACCTTAAATATGTATTATATCCTATAGAATCACTATTTATTAAATTTTTTTCTGGAATTTTCAATGATTCCTAGAATTTATAACCTAAAGTAGGTATTATTACCATTAGAATCTTCATTGTATTCAATATTTTTCAAGATTCTTCCAAGATTCCTTTAATTCACAACCTTAAATATGTATTATATCCAAAGAAATCACCATTAATTCATTTTTTTTTTCTAGATTTTTCCAAGTTTCCTTAAACTTATAACCTGAAATAGGTATTATTACCAATAGAATCTTCATAGTATTCACTATTTTTCAATATTCTTCCAATTTTCATTGAATTTATAACCTAAAATATGTATTATATCCAAAGAAATCACCATTAATTCCTTTATTTTTCTAGATTTTTCCAAGTTTCCTTAAACTTATAACCTAAAATAGGTATTATTACCAATAGAATCTTCATAGTATTCAATATTTTTCAATATTCTTCCAATATTCATTGAATTTATAACCTTAAATATGTATTATATCCAAAGAAATCACCATCAATTCCATTTTTTTCTGGAATTCTCCATGATTCCTTGAAATTATAACCTAAAATAGGTATTATTACCAATAGAATCTTCATAGTATTCAATATTTTTCAATATTCTCAATATATGAAATTTATAACCTAATTATTTTGTATTATCATTTGTGTTTTTTAATCTCCTTTAATATGTGTTTATATCCAAGAAATCACCATTAATTCAATTTTTTCTGGAATTTTCAATGATTCTTGAATTTATAACCTAAAGTAGGTTATTTTACCAATAGATTCTTCATAGTATTCATTTTTTTTCAAGATTCTTCCAAGATTCCTGGAATTTACAACCTTAAATAGTATTATATCCAAAGAAATCACCATTAATTCCATTTTTTTCTGGATTTTCCATGATTCCTTTTTTTATGTTAATCTAAAATAGGTATTAATACCCATAGATACTCTCATAGTATATATATCAATATATTTTTCTAGATTTTTCCAAGGTTCCTTGAATTTATAACCTTAGATATGTATTATATCCAAAGAAATCACCATTAATTCCTTTTTTTCTGGAATTTTCAAGGTTCCTTGAATTTATTAATTTATTATTTATTATTTTTTATTTTGCTAACAAAAAAGTCATAATTTATTTACACATTTGAAACTATTGCTATTACAATAAGATGTTTATTTTAACCACATAAAATACAGTTTGGAAGTAATATGTTAATATCAGAAAATGAAAAATTGCGAAAATAAAAATTTTTTCATAGGATTATATTTAAATACTCTGTATTACTTTTTATTTTGCTAATAAAAAAGTCATAATATATTTTTCACATGTAAAAGATTGCAATTAAAATAAGATGTTAATTTTAACCACATAAAATATAGTTTGGAAAATATATGTTAAAAGATATTATTAAAAAATGAAAAAATTAAAATTTTTCCTAGGATTATTTGTTGATACACCATTATACTTTTTATTTTGCTCATTAAAAAGTCATAATTTATCTTACACATTTGAAACATTTGCAATTAAACAAGATGTTAATTTTAACCACATAAAAAAAGTTTGGAAAATATATGTTAAAAATATATTATAAAAGTTGAAAAAATTAAAATTTTTTTCCTAGGATTATTTGTAGATACACCATTATACTTTTTATTTTGCTCATTAAAAAGTCATAATTTATCTTACTCATTTGAAACATTTGCAATTAAAATAATATGTTAATTTTAAAAACATAAAATATAGTTTGGAAAAATATGTAAATAGGTGTGTTCTAAAAATTGACAAAATAAAAATTTATTCCTAGGATTATTTGTAGATACATTATTATTAATTTTATTTTGCTAATAAAAAGGTCAAAATTTATCTTTCACATTCGAATCATTTGCAATTAAAATAAGATGTTAATTTTAACCACATAAAATATAGTTTGGAAAAAATATTTCCATAGTGGATATTTAAAAATTTAAAAATAAAAATTTTTTCATATGATTATGTGTATATACACCATTATTTTTTTTGTTTTGCTAATTAAAAAGTCATAATTTATTTTACACATTTAAAACATTTGCAATTAAAATAAGATGTTTATTTTAACCACATAAAATATAGTTTTGAAAAAATATGTTTATATGAGAAAATGAAAAATTGCAAAAATAAAAATTTTTTCATATGATTATGTGTATATACACCATTATATTTTTTGTTTTGCTAATTAAAAAGTCATAATTTATTTTACACATTTAAAACATTTGCAATTAAAATAAGATGTTTATTTTAACCACATAAAATATAGTTTTGAAAAAATATGTTTATATGAGAAAATGAAAAATTGCAAAAATAAAAATTTTTCCATATGATTATTTGTAAATAACACAATCATATTTTTTATTTTGCTAACAAAAAAGTCATAATTTATCTTACACATTTGAAACATTTGCAATTAAAACAAGATGTTAATTTTAACCACATAAAATACAGTTTGGATGTAATATGTTAATATGAGAATATGAAAAATTGCGAAAATAAAAATTTTTTCAAAGGACTATATGTAAATACTCTGTTTTACTTTTTATTTTGCTAATAAAAAAGTCATAATTTATTTTTCACATGTGAAACATTTGCAATTAAAATAATATGTTAATTTTAACCACATAAAATATAGTTTGGAAAAATATGTTAAAAAGATATTATAAAAAGTTGAAAAAATAAAAATCTTTTCCTTGGATTATATGTAAATACTCTGTGTTACTTTTTATTTTGCTAATAAAAAAGTCATAATTTATTTTTCACATTTGACACATTTGCAATTAAAATAAGATGTTAATTTTAACCACATAAAATATAGTTTGGAAAATATATGTTAAAAAGACATTATTAAAAGTTGAAAAAATAAAAATTTTTTTCTAGGATTATTTGATGATACACCATTATACTTTTTATTTTCCTCATTAAAAAGTCATAATTTATCTTACTCATTTGAAACATTTGCAATTAAAATAATATGTTAATTTTAACCACATAAAATATATTTTGGAAAAAATATTTTTATAGTAGATATTAAAAAATTTAATAATAAAAATTTGTTCTTAGGATTATTTGTAGATACACTGTTATGTTAACATATTTTTCCAAACCATATTTTATGTGGTTAAAATAAACATCTTGTTTTAATTGCAAATGTTTCAAATGTGTAAGATAAATTATGACTTTTTTGTTAGCAAAATAAAAAATATGATTGTGTATTTACAAATAATCCTAATAAAAAATTTTTATTTTTTCAACTTTTTATAATATCTTTTTAACATATATTTTCCAAACTATATTTTATGTGGTTAAAATTAACATCTTATTTTCATTGCAAATGCTTCAAATGTGTAAGATAAATTTTGACTTTTTTATTAGCAAAATAAAATTAATAACAATGTATCTACAAATAATTCAAGGAAAAAATTTTTATTTTTTCAAGTTTTTATAATATCTTTTAAGATATTTTTTCCAAACTATATTTTATGTGGTTAAAATTAAAATTTTATTTTAATGGCAAATGTTTCACATGTGAAAAATAAATTATGACTTTTTTATTAGCAAAATAAAAAGTAAAACAGAGTACTTACATATAATCCTATGAAAAAATTTTTATTTTTGCAATTTTTCATTTTCTCATATTAACGTATTCGTTCCAAACTGTATTTTATGTGGTTAAAATTAACACCTTATTGTAATTGCAAATGTTTCAAATGTGTAAAGAAATTATGACTTTTTTGTTAGCAAAATAAAAAAATATAATAGTGTATCTACAAATAATCCTAAGAACGAATTTTTATTTTTAAATTTTTAAATATCTTCTATAAAAATATTTTTTCCAAACTATATTTTATGTGGTTAAAATTAACATCTTATTTTAATTGCAAATGATTCGAATGTGTAAGATAAATTTTGACCTTTTTATTAGCAAAATAAAATTAATAATAATGTATCTACAAATAATCCTAGGAATAAATTTTTATTTTTTCAATTTTTAGAGCACACCTATTAACATATTTTTCCAAACTATATTTTATGTGGTTAAAATTAACATCTTATTTTAATTGCAAATGTTTCAAATGAGTAAGATAAATTATGACTTTTTAATGAGCAAAATAAAAAGTATAACAGATTATCTACAAATAATCTTAGGAAAAAATTTTTATTTTTTCAACTTTTTATAATATCTTTTTAACATATATTTTCCAAACTATATTTTATGTGGTTAAAATTAACATCTTATTTTCATTGCAAATGCTTCAAATGTCTAATATAAATTTTGACTTTTTTATTAGCAAAATAAAATTAATAACAATGTATCTACAAATAATCCTAGGAATAAATTTTTATTTTTTCAATTTTTAGAACTCACCTATTAACATATTTTTCCAAAATATATTTTATGTGGTTAAAATTAACATATTATTTTAATTGCAAATGATTCGAATGTGTAAGATAAATTTTGACCTTTTTATTAGCAAAATAAAATTAATAATAATGTATCTACAAAAATTCCTAGGAATAAATTTTATTTTTTCAATTTTTAGAACACACCTATTAACATATTTTTCCAAAATATATTTTATGTGGTTAAAATTAACATCTTATTTTAATTGTAAATGTTTCAAATGAGTAAGATAAATTATGACTTTTTAATGAGCAAAATAAAACGTATAAGGTGTATCTACAAATAATCCTAGGAAAAAAATTTTAATTTTTTCAACTTTTTATAATATCTTTTTAACATATATTTTCCAAAACATTTTATGTGGTTAAAATTAACATCTTGTTTTAATTGCAAATGTTTCAAATGTGTGTAAGATAAATTATGACCTTTTTGTTAGCAAAATAAAAAATATGAATGTGTATTTACAAATAATCATATGAAAAAATTTTTATTTTTGCAATTTTTCATTTTCTCATATAAACATATTTTTTCAAAACTATATTTTATGTGGTTAAAATTAACATCTTATTTTAATTGCAAATGTTTCAAATGTGAAAAATAAATTATTACTTTTTTATTAGCAAAATAAAAAGTAACACAGAGTATTTACATATAATCCAAGGAAAAGATTTTTATTTTTTCAACTTTTTATAATATCGTTTTAACATATTTTTCCAAAAAATATTTTATGTGGTTAAAATTAACATCTTATTTTCATTGCAAATGCTTCAAATGGTAAGATAAATTTTGACTTTTTTATTAGCAAAATAAAATTAATAACAATGTATACAAATAATCCTAGGAATAAATTTTTATTTTTCAATTTTTAGAACTCACCTTAACATATTTTTCCAAAATATATTTTATGTGGTAAAATTAACATATTATTTTAATTGCAAATGATTCGAATGTGTAAGATAAATTTTGAACTTTTTATTAGCAAAATAAAATTAATAATAATGTATCTACAAATAATCCTAGGAATAAATTTTTATTTTTTCAATTTTAAGACCTCACCTATTAACATATTTTTTCCAAACCATATTTTATGTGGTTAAAATTAACATCTTGTTTTAATTGCAAATGTTTCAAATGTGTAAGATAAATTATGACTTTTTTGTTAGCAAAATAAAAAATATGAATGTGTATTACAAATATTCATATGAAAAAAATTTTTATTTTTGCAATTTTTATTTTCTCATATAAACATATTTTTTCAAAACTATATTTTATGTGGTTAAAATTAACATCTTATTTTAATTGCAAATGAATCGAATGTGTAAGATAAATTTTGACCTTTTTATTAGCAAAATAAAATTAATAATAATGTATCTACAAATAATCCTAGGAATAAATTTTTATTTTTTCAATTTTTAGAGCACACCTATTAACATATTTTCCAAACTATATTTTATGTGGTTAAAATTAACATCTATATTTAATTGCAAATGTTTCAAATGAGTAAGATAAATTATGACTTTTTAATGAGCAAAATAAAAAGTATAACAGATTATCTACAAATAATCTTAGGAAAAAAATTTTTATTTTTTCAACTTTTTATAATCTTTTTAACATATATTTTCCAAACTATATTTTATGTGGTTAAAATTAACATCTTATTTTCATTGCAAATGCTTCAAATGTCTAATATAAATTTTGACTTTTTATTAGCAAAATAAAATTAATAACAATGTATCTACAAATAATCCTAGGAATAAATTTTTATTTTTCAATTTTTAGAACTCACCTATTAACATATTTTTCCAAAATATATTTTATGTGGTTAAAATTAACATATTATTTTAATTGCAAATGTTTCAAATGAGTAAGATAAATTATGACTTTTTAATGAGCAAAATAAAAAGTATAATGTGTATCTACAAATAATCCTAGGAAAAAAATTTTAATTTTTTCAACTTTTTATAATATCTTTTTAACATATATTTTCCAAACTATTTTTATGTGGTTAAAATTAACATCTTGTTTTAATTGCAAATGTTTCAAATGTGTAAGATAAATTATGACTTTTTTGTTAGCAAAATAAAAAATATGAATGTGTATTTACAAATAATCATATGAAAAAATTTTTATTTTTGCAATTTTTCATTTTCTCATATAAACATATTTTTTCAAAACTATATTTTATGTAATTAAAATAAACATCTTATTTTAATTGCAAATGTTTCAAATGTGTAAGATAAATTATGACTTTTTAATGAGCAAAATAAAAAGTATAAAGGTGTATCAACAAATAATCCTAGGAAAAAATTTTAATTTTTTCATTTTTTAATAATATCTTTTTAACATATATTTTCCAAACTATATTTTATGTGGTTAAAATTAACATCTTATTTTAATTGCAAATGTTTCAAATGTGAAAAATAAATTATTACTTTTTTATTAGCAAAATAAAAAGTAACACAGAGTATTTACATATAATCCAAGGAAAAGATTTTTATTTTTTCAATTTTTATAATATCTTTTTAACATATTTTTCCAAACTATATTTTATGTGGTTAAAATTATCATCTTATTTTCATTGCAAATGCTTCAAATGTGTAAGATAAATTTTGACTTTTTTATTAGCAAAATAAAATTAATAACAATGTATCTACAAATAATCCTAGGAATAAATTTTAATTTTTTCAATTTTTAGAACTCACCTATTAACCTCTTTTTACAAAATATATTTTATGTGGTTAAAATTAACATATTATTTTAATTGCAAATGTTTCAAATGAGTACGATAAATTATGACTTTTTAATGAGCAAAATAAAAAGTATAATGGTGTATCTACAAATAATCCTAGGAAAAAAATTATAATTTTTTCAACTTTTTATAATATATTTTTAACATATATTTTCCAAACTATTTTTTATGTGGTTAAAATTAACATCTTGTTTTAATTGCAAATGTTTCAAATGTGTAAGATAAATTATGACTTTTTTGTTAGCAAAATAAAAAATATGAATGTGTATTTACAAATAATCATATGAAAAAATTTTTATTTTTGCAATTTTTCATTTTCTCATATAAACATATTTTTTCAAAACTATATTTTATGTAATTAAAATAAACATCTTATTTTAATTGCAAATGTTTCAAATGTGTAAGATAAATTATGACTTTTTAATGAGCAAAATAAAAAGTATAATGGTGTATCAACAAATAATCCTAGGAAAAAATTTTAATTTTTTCATTTTTTAATAATATCTTTTTAACATATATTTTCCAAACTATATTTTATGTGGTTAAAATTAACATCTTATTTTAATTGCAAATGTTTCAAATGTGAAAAATAAATTATTACTTTTTTATTAGCAAAATAAAAAGTAACACAGAGTATTTACATATAATCCAAGGAAAAGATTTTTATTTTTTCAACTTTTTATAATATCTTTTTAACATATTTTTCCAAACTATATTTTATGTGGTTAAAATTATCATCTTATTTTCATTGCAAATGCTTCAAATGTGTAAGATAAATTTTGACTTTTTTATTAGCAAAATAAAATTAATAACAATGTATCTACAAATAATCCTAGGAATAAATTTTTATTTTTTCAATTTTTAGAACTCACCTATTAACATATTTTTCCAAAATATATTTTATGTGGTTAAAATTAACATATTATTTTAATTGCAAATGTTTCAAATGAGTAAGATAAATTATGACTTTTTAATGAGCAAAATAAAAAGTATAATGGTGTATCTACAAATAATCCTAGGAAAAAATTTTAATTTTTTCAACTTTTTATAATATATTTTTAACATATATTTTCCAAACTATTTTTATGTGGTTAAAATTAACATCTTGTTTTAATTGCAAATGTTTCAAATGTGTAAGATAAATTATGACTTTTTAATGAGCAAAATAAAAAGTATAATGGTGTATCAACAAATAATCCTAGGAAAAAATTTTAATTTTTTATTTTTAATAATATCTTTTAACAATATATTTTCCAAACTATATTTTATGTGGTTAAAATTAACATCTTATTTTAATTGCAAATGTTTCAAATGTGAAAAATAAATTATTACTTTTTTATTAGCAAAATAAAAAGTAACACAGAGTATTTACAATAATCCAAGGAAAAGATTTTTATTTTTTCAACTTTTTATAATATCTTTTTAACATATTTTTCCAAACTATATTTTATGTGGTTAAAATTATCATCTTATTTTCATTACAAATGCTTCAAATGTGTAAGATAAATTTTGACTTTTTTATTAGCAAAATAAAATTAATAACAATGTATCTACAAATAATCCTATGAAAAAATTTTTATTTTTGCAATTTTTCATTTTCTCATATTAACGTATTCCTTCCAAACTGTATTTTATGTGGTTAAAATTAACACCTTATTGTAATTGCAAATGTTTCATATGTGTAAAGGAATTATGACTTTTTTGATAGCAAAATAAAAAAATATAATAGTGTATCTACAAATAATCTAAGAACAAATTTTTATTTTTAAATTTTAAAATATCTACTATGAAAATATTTTTCCAAACTATATTTTATGTGGTTAAAATTAACATCTTATTTTAATTGCAAATGATTCGAATGTGTAAGATAAATTTTGACCTTTTTATTAGCAAAATAAAATTAATAATAATGTATCTACAAATAATCCTAGGAATAAATTTTTTTTTTCAATTTTTAGAACACACCTATTAACAAATTTTTCCAAACTATATTTTATGTGGTTAAAATTAACATCTTATTTTAATTGCAAATGTTTCAAATGAGTAAGATTAATTATGACTTTTTAATGAGCAAAATAAAAAGTATAAAAAGATTATCTACAAATAATCTTAGGAAAAAAATTTTTATTTTTTCAACTTTTTATAATATCTTTTTAACATTATTTTCCAAACTATATTATGTGGTTAAAATTAACATCTTATTTTCATTGCAAATGCTTCAAATGTCTAATATAAATTTCGACTTTTTTATTAGCAAAATAAAATTAATAATAATGTATCTACAAATAATCCTAGGAATAAATTTTAATTTTTTCAATTTTTAGAACTCACCTATTAACATATTTTTCCAAAATATATTTTATGTGGTTAAATTTAACATATTATTTTAATTGCAAATGTTTCAAATGAGTAAGATAAATTATGACTTTTTAATGAGCAAAATAAAAAGTATAATGGTGTATCTACAAATAATCCTAGGAAAAAAATTATAATTTTTTCAACTTTTTATAATATATTTTTAACATATATTTTTCCAAAATTTTTTATGTGGTTAAAATTAACATCTTGTTTTAATTGCAAATGTTTCAAGTGTGTAAGATAAATTATGACTTTTTTGTTAGCAAAATAAAAAATATGAATGTGTATTTACAAATAATCATATGAAAAAATTTTTATTTTTGCAATTTTTCATTTTCTCATATAAACATATTTTTTCAAAACTATATTTTATGTGGTTAAAATAAACATCTTATTTTAATTGCAAATGTTTCAAATGTGTAAGATAAATTATGACTTTTTATGAGCAAAATAAAAAGTATAATGGTGTATCAACAAATAATCCTAGGAAAAAATTTTAATTTTTTCATTTTTTAATAATATCTTTTTAACATATATTTTCCAAACTATATTTTATGTGGTTAAAATTAACATCTTATTTTAATTGCAAATGTTTCAAATGTGTGAAAAATAAATTATTACTTTTTTATTAGCAAAATAAAAAGTAACACAGAGTATTTACATATAATCCAAGGAAAAGATTTTTATTTTTTCAACTTTTTATAATATCTTTTTAACATATTTTTTCAAAACTATATTTTATGTGGTTAAAATTATCATCTTATTTTCATTGCAAATGCTTCAAATGTGTAAGATAAATTTTGACTTTTTTATTAGCAAAATAAAATTAATAACAATGTATCTACAAATAATCCTAGAATAAATTTTAATTTTTTCAATTTTTAGAACTCACCTATTAACCTCTTTTTACAAAATATATTTTATGTGGTTAAAATTAACATATTATTTTAATTGCAAATGTTTCAAATGAGTACGATAAATTATGACTTTTTAATGAGCAAAATAAAAAATATAATGGTGTATCTACAAATAATCCTAGGAAAAAAATTATAATTTTTTCAACTTTTTATAATATATTTTTAACATATATTTTCCAAACTATTTTTTATGTGGTTAAATTAACATCTTGTTTTAATTGCAAATGTTTCAAATGTGTAAGATAAATTATGACTTTTTTGTTAGCAAAATAAAAAATATGAATGTGTATTTACAAATAATCATATGAAAAAATTTTTATTTTTGCAATTTTTCATTTTCTCATATAAACATATTTTTTCAAAACTATATTTTATGTAATTAAAATAAACATCTTATTTTAATTGCAAATGTTTCAAATGTGTAAGATAAATTATGACTTTTTAATGAGCAAAATAAAAAGTATAATGGTGTATCAACAAATAATCCTAGGAAAAAATTTTAATTTTTTCATTTTTTAATAATCTTTTTAACATATATTTTCCAAACTATATTTTATGTGGTTAAAATTAACATCTTATTTTAATTGCAAATGTTTCAAATGTGAAAAATAAATTATTACTTTTTTATTAGCAAAATAAAAAGTAACACAGAGTATTTACATATAATCCAGGAAAAGATTTTTATTTTTTCAACTTTTTATAATATCTTTTTACATATTTTTCCAAACTATATTTTATGTGGTTAAAATTATCATCTTATTTTCATTGCAAATGCTTCAAATGTGTAAGATAAATTTTGACTTTTTTATTAGCAAAATAAAATTAATAACAATGTATCTACAAATAATCCTAGGAATAAATTTTTATTTTTTCAATTTTTAGAACTCACCTATTAACATATTTTTCCAAAATATATTTTATGTGGTTAAAATTAACATATTATTTTAATTGCAAATGTTTCAAATGAGTAAGATAAATTATGATTTTTTAATGAGCAAAATAAAAAGTATAATGGTGTATCTACAAATAATCCTAGGAAAAAAATTTTAATTTTTTCAACTTTTTATAATATATTTTTAACATATATTTTCCAAACTATGTTTTATGTGGTTAAAATTAACATCTTGTTTTAATTGCAAATGTTTCAAATGTGTAAGATAAATTAAGACTTTTTAATGAGCAAAATAAAAAGTATAACAGAGTACTTACAATAATCCTATGAAAAAATTTTTATTTTTGCAATTTTTCATTTTCTCATATAAACATATTTTTTCAAAACTATTTTTTATGTGGTTAAAATTAACATCTTATTTTAATTGCAAATGTTTCAAATGTGAAAAATAAATTATTACTTTTTTATTAGCAAAATAAAAAGTAACACAGAGTATTTACATATAATCCAAGGAAAAAATTTTTATTTTTTCAAGTTTTTATAATATCTTTTTAAGATATTTTTTCCAAACTATATTTTATGTGGTTAAAATTAAAATTTTATTTTAATTGCAAATGATTCGAATGTGTAAGATAAATTGACCTTTTTATTAGCAAAATAAAATTAATAATAATGTATCTACAAATAATCCTAGGAATAAATTTTTATTTTTTCAATTTTAAGACCTCACCTATTAACATATTTTTTCCAAACCATATTTTATGTGGTTAAAATTAACATCTTGTTTTAATTGCAAATGTTTCAAATGTGTAAGATAAATTATGACTTTTTGTTAGCAAAATAAAAAATATGAATGTGTATTTACAAATATTCATATGAAAAAATTTTTATTTTTGCAATTTTTCATTTTCTCATATAAACATATTTTTTTAAAACTATATTTTATGTGGTTAAAATTAACATCTTATTTTAATTGCAAATGATTCGAATGTGTAAGATAAATTTTGACTTTTTTATTAGCAAAATAAAATTAATAATAATGTTTCTACAAATAATCCTAGGAAAAAAATTTTTATTTTTTCAATTTTTAGAGCACACCTATTAACATATTTTTCCAAACTATATTTTATGTGGTTAAAATTAACATCTTATTTTAATTGCAAATGTTTCAAATGAGTAAGATAAATTATGACTTTTTAATGAGCAAAATAAAAAGTATAATGGTGTATCTACAAATAATCCTAGGAAAAAAATTTTAATTTTTTCAACTTTTTATAATATCTTTTTAACATATATTTTCCAAACTAATTTTTATGTGGTTAAAATTAACATCTTGTTTTAATTGCAAATGTTTCAAATGTGTAAGATAAATTATGACTTTTTTGTTAGCAAAATAAAAAATATGAATGTGTATTTACAAATAATCATATGAAAAAATTTTTATTTTTGCAATTTTTCATTTTCTCATATAAACATATTTTTTCAAAACTATATTTTATGTGGTTAAAATAAACATCTTATTTTAATTGCAAATGTTTCAAATGTGTAAGATAAATTATGACTTTTTAATGAGCAAAATAAAAAGTAACACAGAGTATTTACATATAATCCAAGGAAAAGATTTTTATTTTTTCAACTTTTTATAATATCTTTTTAACATATTTTTCCAAACTATATTTTATGTGGTTAAAATTATCATCTTATTTTCATTGCAAATGCTTCAAATGTGTAAGATAAATTTTGACTTTTTTATTAGCAAAATAAAATTAATAACAATGTATCTACAAATAATCCTATGAAAAAATTTTTATTTTTGCAATTTTTCATTTTCTCATATTAACGTATTCCTTCCAAACTGTATTTTATGTGGTTAAAATTAACACCTTATTGTAATTGCAAATGTTTCAAATGTGTAAAGGAATTATGACTTTTTTGTTAGCAAAATAAAAAAATATAATAGTGTATCTACAAATAATCCTAAGAACAAATTTTTATTTTTAAATTTTAAAATATCTACTATGAAAATATTTTTTCCAAACTATATTTTATGTGGTTAAAATTAACATCTTATTTTAATTGCAAATGATTCGAATGTGTAAGATAAATTTTGACCTTTTTATTAGCAAAATAAAATTAATAATAATGTATCTACAAATAATCCTAGGAATAAATTTTTATTTTTTCAATTTTTAGAACACACCTATTAACATATTTTTTCAAAACTATATTTTATGTGGTTAAAATTAACATCTTATTTTAATTGCAAATGATTCGAATGTGTAAGATAAATTATGACTTTTTTGTTAGCAAAATAAAAAATATGAATGTGTATTTACAAATTATCATATGAAAAAATTTTTATTTTTGCAATTTTTCATGTTCTCATATAAACATATTTTTTCAAAACTATATTTTATGTGGTTAAAATAAACATCTTATTTTAATTGCAAATGTTTCAAATGTGTAAAATAAATTATGACTTTTTAATTAGCAAAATAAAAAGTAACACAGAGTATTTACAATAATCCAAGGAAAAGATTTTTATTTTTTCAACTTTTTATAATATCTTTTTAACATATTTTTCCAAACTATATTTTATGTGGTTAAAATTATCATCTTATTTTCATTGCAAATGCTTCAAATGTGTAAGATAAATTTTGACTTTTTTATTAGCAAAATAAAATTAATAATAATGTATCTACAAATAATCCTAGGAATAAATTTTTATTTTTTCAATTTTTAGAACACACCTATTAACATATTTTTCCAAAATATATTTTATGTGGTTAAAATTAACATATTATTTTAATTGCAAATGATTCGAATGTGTAAGATAAATTTTGACCTTTTTATTAGCAAAATAAAATTAATAATAATGTATCTACAAATAATCCTAGGAATAAATTTTTATTTTTTCAATTTTTAGAACACACCTATTAACATATTTTTCCAAACTATATTTTAAGTGGTTAAAATTAACATCTTATTTTAATTGCAAATGTTTCAAATGAGTAAGATAAATTATGACTTTTTAATGAGCAAAATAAAAAGTATATCAGATTATCTACAAATAATCTTAGGAAAAAATTTTTATTTTTCAACTTTTTATAATATCTTTTTAACATATATTTTCCAAACTATATTTTATGTGGTTAAAATTAACATATTATTTTAATTGCAAATGTTTCAAATGTGTAAGATAAATTATGACTTTTTTATTAGCAAAATAAAATCAATAACAGTGTATCTACAAATAATTCAAGGAAAAAATTTTAATTTTTTCAATTTTTAGAACTCACCTATTAACATATTTTTCCAAAATATATTTTATGTGGTTAAAATTAACATATTATTTTAATTGCAAATGTTTCAAATGAGTACGGTAAATTATGACTTTTTAATGAGCAAAATAAAAAGTATAATGGTGTATCTACAAATAATCCTAGGAAAAAAATTATAATTTTTTCAACTTTTTATAATATCTTTTTAACATATATTTTCCAAACTATATTTTATGTGGTTAAAATTAACATCTTATTTTAATTGCAAATGTTTCAAATGTGAAAAATAAATTATTACTTTTTTATTAGCAAAATAAAAAGTAACACAGAGTATTTACATATAATCCAAGGAAAAGATTTTTATTTTTTCAACTTTTTATAATATCTTTTTAACATATTTTTCCAAACTATATTTTATGTGGTTAAAATTATCATCTTATTTTCATTGCAAATGCTTCAAATGTGTAAGATAAATTTTGACTTTTTTATTAGCAAAATAAAATTAATAACAATGTATCTACAAATAATCCTAGGAATAAATTTTTATTTTTTCAATTTTTAGAACTCACCTATTAACATATTTTTCCAAAATATATTTTATGTGGTTAAAATTAACATCTTATTTTAATTGCAAATGTTTCAAATGAGTAAGATAAATTATGACTTTTTAATGAGCAAAATAAAAAGTATAATGGTGTATCTACAAATAATCCTAGGAAAAAAATTTTAATTTTTTCAACTTTTTATAATATATTTTTAACATATATTTTCCAAACTATTTTTTATGTGGTTAAAATTAACATCTTGTTTTAATTGCAAATGTTTCAAATGTGTAAGATAAATTATGACTTTTTAATGAGCAAAATAAAAAGTATAATGGTGTATCAACAAATAATCCTAGGAAAAAATTTTAATTTTTTCATTTTTTAATAATATCTTTTTAACATATATTTTCCAAACTATATTTTATGTGGTTAAAATTAACATCTTATTTTAATTGCAAATGTTTCAAATGTGAAAAATAAATTATTACTTTTTTATTAGCAAAATAAAAAGTAACACAGAGTATTTACATATAATCCAAGGAAAAGATTTTTATTTTTTCAACTTTTTATAATATCTTTTTAACATATTTTTCCAAACTATATTTTATGTGGTTAAAATTATCATCTTATTTTCATTGCAAATGCTTCAAATGTGTAAGATAAATTTTGACTTTTTTATTAGCAAAATAAAATTAATAACAATGTATCTACAAATAATCCTAGGAAAAAATTTTTATTTTTTCAATTTTTAGAACACCCTATTAACATATTTTTTCAAAACTATATTTTATGTGGTTAAAATTAACATCTTATTTTAATTGCAAATGTTTCAAATGAGTAAGATAAATTATGACTTTTTAATGAGCAAAATAAAAAGTATAATGGTGTATCTACAAATAATCTTAGGAAAAAATTTTTATTTTTTCAACTTTTTATAATATCTTTTTAACATATATTTTCCAAACTATATTTTATGTGGTTAAAATTAACATCTTATTTTAATTGCAAATGTTTCAAATGTGTAAGATAAATTATGACTTTTTTATTAGCAAAATAAAATCAATAACAGTGTATCTACAAATAATCCTAGGAAAAAATTTTTATTTTTTCAAGTTTTTATAATATCTTTTTAAGATATTTTTCCAAACTATATTTTATGTGGTTAAAATTAAAATTTTATTTTAATGGCAAATGTTTCACATGTGAAAAATAAATTATGACTTTTTTATTAGCAAAATAAAAATTAAAACAGAGTACTTACATATAATCCTATGAAAAAATTTTTATTTTTGCAATTTTTCATTTTCTCATATTAACGTATTCCTTCCAAACTGTATTTTATGTGGTTAAAATTAACACCTTATTGTAATTGCAAATGTTTCAAATGTGTAAAGGAATTATGACTTTTTAATGAGCAAAATAAAAAGTATAACAGATTATCTACAAATAATCTTAGGAAAAAATTTTTATTTTTTCAACTTTTTATAATATCTTTTTAACATATATTTTCCAAACTATATTTTATGTGGTTAAAATTAACATCTTATTTTCATTGCAAATGCTTCAAATGTCTAATATAAATTTTGACTTTTTTATTAGCAAAATAAAATTAATAACAATGTATCTACAAATAATCCTAGGAATAAATTTTTATTTTTTCAATTTTTAGAACTCACCTATTAACATATTTTTCCAAAATATATTTTATGTGGTTAAAATTAACATATTATTTTAATTGCAAATGTTTCAAATGAGTAAGATAAATTATGACTTTTTAATGAGCAAAATAAAAAGTATAATGGTGTATCTACAAATAATCCTAGGAAAAAAATTTTAATTTTTTCAACTTTTTATAATATCTTTTTAACATATATTTTCCAAACTATTTTTTATGTGGTTAAAATTAACATCTTGTTTTAATTGCAAATGTTTCAAATGTGTAAGATAAATTATGACTTTTTAATTAGCAAAACAAAAAATATATTGGTGTATTATATACACATAATCATATGAAAAATTTTTATTTTTGCAATTTTTTAAAACATCCTAATAACATATTTTTTCAAAACTACATTATGTGGTTAAAATGAACATCATATTTTCATAGCAAATGTTTCAAATGTGTAAAATAAATTATGACTTTTTAATTAGCAAAATAAAAAGTAACACAGAGTATTTACATATAATCCAAGGAAAAGATTTTTATTTTTTCAACTTTTTATAATATCTTTTTAACATATTTTTCCAAACTATATTTTATGTGGTTAAAATTATCATCTTATTTTCATTGCAAATGCTTCAAATGTGTAAGATAAATTTTGACTTTTTTATTAGCAAAATAAAATTAATAACAATGTATCTACAAATAATCCTAGGAAAAAATTTTTATTTTTTCAATTTTTAGAACACCCTATTAACATATTTTTTCAAAACTATATTTTATGTGGTTAAAATTAACATCTTATTTTAATTGCAAATGTTTCAAATGAGTAAGATAAATTATGACTTTTTAATGAGCAAAATAAAAAGTATAATGGTGTATCTACAAATAATCTTAGGAAAAAATTTTTATTTTTTCAACTTTTTATAATATCTTTTTAACATATATTTTCCAAACTATATTTTATGTGGTTAAAATTAACATCTTATTTTAATTGCAAATGTTTCAAATGTGTAAGATAAATTATGACTTTTTTATTAGCAAAATAAAATCAATAACAGTGTATCTACAAATAATTCAAGGAAAAAATTTTTATTTTTTCAAGTTTTTATAATATCTTTTTAACATATATTTTCCAAACTATATTTTATGTGGTTAAAATTATCATCTTATTTTAATTGCAAATGTTTCAAATGAGTAAGATAAATTATGACTTTTTAATGAGCAAAATAAAAAGTATAATGGTGTATCTACAAATAATCCTAGGAAAAAAATTTTAATTTTTTCAACTTTTTATAATATCTTTTTAACATATATTTTCCAAACTATTTTTTATGTGGTTAAAATTAACATCTTGTTTTAATTGCAAATGTTTCAAATGTGTAAGATAAATTATGACTTTTTTGTTAGCAAAATAAAAAATATGAATGTGTATTTACAAATAATCATATGAAAAAATTTTTATTTTTGCAATTTTTCATTTTCTCATATAAACATATATTTTCCAAACTATTTTTTATGTGGTTAAAATTAACATCTTGTTTTAATTGCAAATGTTTCAAATGTGTAAGATAAATTATGACTTTTTAATTAGCAAAACAAAAAATATATTGGTGTATTATATACACATAATCATATGAAAAAATTTTTATTTTTGCAATTTTTTAAAACATCCTAATAACATATTTTTTCAAAACTACATGATGTGGTTAAAATGAACATCATATTTTCATAGCAAATGTTTCAAATGTGTAAAATAAATTATGACTTTTTAATTAGCAAAATAAAAAGTATTAAGGTGTATTTACACATAATCTTAAGAAAAAATTTATATTAATTCAATTTTTAAAACTCTCCTATTAACATATTTTTTCCAAACTATATTTTATGTGGTTATTATTAACATTTTAATTTAATGGCAAATGTTTCACATGTGAAAAATTAATTATGACTTATTTATTAGCATAATAAAAAGTGAAACAGAGTATTTACATATAGTCCTTTGAAAAAATTTTTATTTTCGCAATTTTTCATATTCTCATATTAATAGGTGAGTTCTTAAAATTGAAAAATAAAAATTTATTCCTAGGATTATTTGTAGATACATTGTTATTAATTTTATTTTGCTAATAAAAAAGTCAAAATTTATCTTACACATTTGAATCATTTGCAATTTAAATAAGATGTTAATTTTAACCACATAAAATATAGTTTGGAAAATATATTTCCTTAGTAGATATTTAAAAATTTAAAAATAAAAATTTGTTCTTAATATTATTTGTAGATACACTGTTATATTTTTTATTTTGCTAACAAAAAAGTCATAATTTATTTACACATTTGAAACATTTGCAATTACAATAAGATGTTAATTTTAACCACATAAAATACAGTTTGGAAGGAATACGTTAATATGAGAATATGAATAATTGCGAAAATAAAAATTTTTTCAAAGGAGTATATGTAAATACTCTGTGTTACTTTTTATTTTGCTAATAAAAAAGTCATAATTTATTTTTCACATTTGACACATTTGCAATTAAAATAAGATGTTTATTTTAACCACATAAAATATAGTTTTGAAAAAATATGTTTATATGAGAAAATGAAAAATTGCAAAAATAAAAATTTTTTCATATGATTATTTGTAAATACACATTCATATTTTTATTTTGCTAACAAAAAAGTCATAATTTATCTTACACATTTGAAACATTTGCAATTAAAACAAGATGTTAATTTTAACCACATAAAAAATAGTTTTTAAAATATATGTTAAAAAGATATTATAAAAAGTTGAAAAAATTAAAATTTTTTTCCTAGGATTATTTGTAGATACACCATTATACTTTTTATTTTGCTCATTAAAAAGTCATAATTTATCTTACTCATTTGAAACATTTGCAATTAAAATAATATGTTAATTTTAACCACATAAGATATGGTTTGGAAAAAATATGTTAATAGGTGAGGTCTTAAAATTGAAAAAATAAAAATTTATTCCTAGGATTATTTGTAGATACATTATTATTAATTTTATTTTGCTAATAAAAAGGTCAAAATTTATCTTACACATTCGAATCATTTGCAATTAAAATAATATGTTAATTTTAACCACATAAAATATATTTTGGAAAAATATGTTAATGGGTGAGTTCTAAAAATTGAAAAAATAAAAATTTATTCCTAGGATTATTTGTAGATACATTGTTATTAATTTTATTTTGCTAATAAAAAAGTCAAAATTTATCTTACACATTTGAAGCATTTGCAATGAAAATAAGATGTTAATTTTAACCACATAAAATATAGTTTGGAAAAATATGTTAAAAAGATATTATAAAAAGTTGAAAAAATAAAAATCTTTTCCTTGGATTATATGTAAATACTCTGTGTTACTTTTTATTTTGCTAATAAAAAAGTCAAAATTTATCTTACACATTTGAAGCATTTGCAATGAAAATAAGATGATAATTTTAACCACATAAAATATAGTTTGGAAAAATATGTTAAAAAGATATTATAAAAAGTTGAAAAAATAAAAATCTTTTCCTTGGATTATATGTAAATACTCTGTGTTACTTTTTATTTTGCTCATTAAAAAGTCATAATTTATCTTACACATTTGAAACATTTGCAATTAAAATAAGATGTTTATTTTAACCACATAAAATATAGTTTTGAAAAAATATGTTTATATGAGAAAATGAAAAATTGCAAAAATAAAAATTTTTTCATATGATTATTTGTAAATACACATTCATATTTTTTATTTTGCTAACAAAAAAGTCATAATTTATCTTACACATTTGAAACATTTGCAATTAAAACAAGATGTTAATTTTAACCACATAAAAAATAGTTTGGAAAATATATGTTAAAAATATATTATAAAAAGTTGAAAAAATTAAAATTTTTTTTCTAGGATTATTTGTAGATACACCATTATACTTTTTATTTTGCTCATTAAAAAGTCACAATTTATCTTACTCATTTGAAACATTTGCAATTACAATAAGATGTTAAGTTTAAATACATAAAATACAGTTTGGAAGGAATACGTTAATATGAGAAAATGAAAAATTGCAAAAATAAAAATTTTTTCATAGGATTATATGTAAATACTCTGTTTTACTTTTTATTTTGCTAATAAAAAAGTCAAAATTTATCTTACACATTTGAATCATTTGCAATTTAAATAAGATGTTAATTTTAACCACATAAAATATAGTTTGGAAAAATATGTTAATAGGTGAGTTCTAAAAATTGAAAAAATAGAAATTTTTTCTTAGGATTATTTGTAAATACCCAATCATATTTTTATTTTGCTAATTAAAAAGTCAGAATTTATTTCACACATTTGAATCATTTGCATTTAAAATAAGATGTTAATTTTAATCACATAAAATATAGTTTGGGAAAAATATGTTAAAAAGAGATTATTAAAAAAGCAAAAATAAAAATTTTTTCTTAGGATTATGTGTAAATACACGGGCTTAATAATAGTCTCAATGATGATGAATTAGAAAAGTTCTACTTTATACAGAAACCACTGGTAAAGTGAATAAAATTATATACACATTATTATAATAAACCAAGTCTATAGAATACATAAGCCACAATCTGAACATTAAAACCAACTAATTCATATGTTTCAAGTATCAGATTTTATTTAATTCTCATAATAAAAACCGTAAGTTATCTTTTTTGGAAATATTCATCTCTTAGTAAAAGAAATATCAGTTATTTAAACAACTAACAATTTTGAATAGGTGTTCCACTATTAAATATGATCAAATTATGTAGATAATTAATATAAATAACATTTGATGAATTAAGTTACACTTAAAACAAGGGAATAATTAATATAAATTATGTGTGTAAACATGTTTTGATACATTTAAAAGTGCAAAATTACTTAAATATGATCATAATACCTATATATAATACGCTGAACCAGATCAGTAACTTTTTAATTTTTAGTTTTCAAAATACAAAACTAATAAGCTATAACATCATATTATTTTGTTTTTATTTTATAAGTACTTAGTTACAATGACATTACTTTAAACAAAATTAAGTTATACTTATGAATTACAACTTATTAAAAATGTTTATAATAAGTTTAAATTGCATTTTATTTTAATTTATAATGCATATTCTAAATTACTGTTAATTATTTGTAATAATTTTTTTTTAGTATAATTAGTAATCTCAGTCATAAAAAAGCAGAAATTCTACATTACTACTTTAATGGAGTGATACGCTACATTTTGAAGACATTGGTTTATCATTGATAAACTATTTAATATTTATAAATGAATATTATTATAATAGTAAAATCTAAATTTTTATTCACTACCATTGTTAGTTTTAGAAAATTTGATTTTTCTTTAAAAGAATTAACAAAATTACAACTTGTTAATATACATAATACACAAACTTACTTATAAAATAAATAACATAGTTACTCTTCTTTACTTTAAATAATGACTAATGAGTAATGATAAATAACAAATTAAGATATTTGATACACTATAGTAAATAATTGAATGTATATTCATCAGTACAAAACTAATAAATTCACACGTTTTCATAGTAAGACTACTGAAATAAATTCAATTTTCATAAAAAAATAGTATAAGTTATGCTTGAATGCGCCTGGTAGTTTGATTTTCGTAGTCAAAAACACAAGAATATTAATTGGGTATTCAAAATGCACAATACATAGTTATTAATTAGTACCATCTAAGTGCTTCCATCAGTATTTAAGGTCAAAGATAAATAAAAATAAATTAATATTAAGACAAACAACAATGCTTTTTATACAAATAAAGTATTTTTATTAATTGAAGACAACTTGATTTTAAATTAATAGAATTTATGTACAACATTCTTATTTTAAAATAATATGTGGTATCCTAAATGATATAAATTGTTGAGATAGGTTAGGTTAATAATAATAAAAATATATAATTATAAAAACAGAGAATAAGATAAAAACAAGTAACAAGATTAGATATAAATAATTAGAAAACTCTGACAAAGAAACTCAATAAAAAGTTGAAAGACTCACATCAATGTTATAAATACAACAAAATAAACAACATTAAAAAACACAAATTACAATTAATTAAATATAAGGACAAATTCCAAAGAAAAGTTTGATAATTCAAACTTAACCATTATAAAATTATTTTTTAAACAATTAATTACTTTTTTTTATAGGTGCTTTACATTTCACGGTAGCTTAGAATCATTATTGATTCAAATTATTTTTATTTTTCAACTTACAATTATGTTATTATAAATATAAAAAACTAATGCATACATTCCAAATTTAATGAAGAAAATCAACCAATGTTAGTCTATTAAAGTTAAGGAATAATAGGTATATGAATTCTTTCTATTTAGTTTCCATAAACTAAATTAACATTATAAAAATATTGAATTTTTTTGAATAAAAACTATAAAATTTTGCGACTTGTATATTTTAATTTCTAACTATTTATCACTTTTCTTCATTAAACATGGAATGTATTGAATTGTTTTAGTTATTAATTTGACAAACAATTTTCAAACATAAGTACATAATAATAAAAAAAAAAAAAAAAATATACAATGATTCCATTTTTTTATGAAATATTGAAAATATTTATAAAAAAAAGCACTTTTTCTATAAATTATCTTATCGTATAGTTAGGAGGGTGAATGCAAATTTTTATTTGGAATTTTCCGTTTATTATCATAATTATATCTGTGCTCTCGTCATTTTTTTTACAATTATAACTTGATATGAGTATTTTTCAACTCAATACCGTTTTTCTCTGCCAAAGTTTTCTATTCATCGTACATCTAAACACTTATCACATTTATCTATCAAACTCTGGACATGTTTTGAATTCTAACCTAAATCTAAATGAAATTTCTTTCACTTCACTGATTTTCTTCATTTTCTGTATTTTTATAGTATAAATATTCTTGTTCTACTCGTGGCCAAACAAACCTATACATAAAAAAAAAAATTATAATAATTTATAAATATTAGATTTTAAGTTTAAACTGATAATATATGATCACAAAATTGATCAAGATATTATTATTTTTAATGATTGAGAATAGATAGTCGTAATATATAATAATTATATATATTATTTGATTTTATTCCATGATCCAAAGTACATAGAGTACTAACAAAGTAATTACAAATAAATAAATTTAAATATACAATTAAAACTCATTAAAGTTAATACAATGAGGCAGAATTATATTATGTGCATACATTTTTAGATTTATTATATTATTTCCTTAAATAGTCATTGATAATAAATAAATTACGTATGTATTTATCATTTTGTATTTAAATAAAGAAAATAAACTTACTTATTTTTATTTTGATAAATATTCTTCAAACCGTAATTTAAATCAACGAATATCTGTGTTAATCGTAGCTGGATTTGAGAAACAATGATATATTGAAGGTCGTTTATCAATAAACTTGTCTGATATCTAAAACAATTAATGACATTTATTTAAATTAAGTTATTAATAATCCATACATCATGGTAAGTGCTAATAAATATACAATACACTACTATGATGAGTTGTGAGGAAATAATAAATATACATTATAATATATAACTGATTACTAAAAATTTATATTATTTTATATTAATTAACATTTTTTTTTTTTTTTACAAAAGAATGTCTTGAATTCATTGAAATATTTAATGAAAAGTTATATTAATAGTAAAACTAGTGTAATAATACAAAATAAGAATTCAAATTTAAAATTGGTTGCATGATCTCATGTAATAGTTTTATTACATGCAATTATTGCTATATTTTGCAATAGTAAAAAAAAAATATCCCAACCCTGGACTACCACAAATAGGTATGTTTATTTCATATGGGCGTGTAATACACAAATGAAAATAAATTTTGAATAATAAAATGAAATAATATCGTAATTCATAATAATTAGGTAAAATTAATTTGAATATGTTATATGAGGTGTGTTTAAAAAAAAATTGAAATTACTATTAGGGTTACTACCTACTAGTTTAACACCATTTAAGTGAAGCAATCTAAAAAAAACGCCCAGATTTGTGGAAAAACATCTCATGATAATGCACCTGCCCACACTGAATTCCTTGTTCGTGAATTTTTGGCCAAAAACAATACTGTAACAATTCCACAGCCTCCATATTCATCAGACATGTGTGACTTTTTCTTATTTCCAAAAATAAAGAGAAACTTTAGGGCCATCGTTTGACAACCATAGATGACATTAACAGCGCATTGCTGAAAGTGTTAAAGACTATTTTAAAGATCAAGTTTGAGAAGTGTTTCGAGGACGGCACAAGTGCATAATATTTAATGGGGACTATATTGAAAGCGACAACATTAATGTATACAAATAAACAATTTTTTTTTTGCACAATGAAAATTCCCATTAATATTTTGACGCACACCTCATTAGGTATATAATGTATATTTTTAAGGTTATACCAAATTATATTTATTTGAATATTTTTATGATTAAATATGTTACTTTAATCTACCTTAATAAAATATACTTTATTAAAATAACTTGCATCTCATAAATTATTATTGTATAGCCAACATTAGTAATACCAAGTAATAACTTACACACGTACGACACAGTAAATGTTCTTTTACCAGCTATTTTCACCAGTTTTAATAGTGTGCTTTTAGTATTGATATTAGAGTGAATTGACTTATTATCAAATTTTTTAGTAAAAACATTATCTGTGTTCTCTTGTTAGTTTTTTACAATAGGTATTTAAATTTATAAGTGAATTATGAGCATTTTCAAATATACTATGTTGTACGAGTGTAAGACGGAAACAACACATGCGGATGCGATACCCTCTTTAAGCTAAATTTATTATTGATAATCGTTTAATCTACCTTGAATTATTGAAGTGGTTATTTTCAGTTCTAAGTCTCTTTATGGTTACGGCAAAATTGCGGTGTTTAGAAAAGCTTATCCTGAAATTGAAAAAAAAAACGTGTTAATTTTGTTCATATTACGGTTAGGTAGGTACACAAGATAATAAAGTTTGAAATATTCAAAGTAAATGAATTGTCTGTAGTTATTCATTTTGTACTTACATTGTCGATATTTACTAAATGTCAATAAACCAGTGACCTTTCATCAAACGTGGTGAAAAAATTCTTGATCCGCGGAGTTGGTTTGACTGAGCGGTTTGTAATACATTCGACCAGTCCACGGGAAGCGATGATTTCGATACAAAAATGGTAAACGATAGAACTACGAAATAATTAGAATTCGAACGGTTGTCGTCGTCAGATAAATAAACTGGAGTATCGGACTGATAGCTGGAGAAATGACTTAGAAAAATGAAAACAAGATGTCGGCCGGCGAGTAGCGGGCCACGTACAATTACAACAATGAAGACTGAATCGCAGTTCGCGACACAGCGGACAGTAGTCGACGACGATGTTTGTAAATCTTGTAAGCTGCCCGAAACCGACAACGCTGCGCCGCCTCAATGGCGGCGAAGCATCAACATTTAAAAGGCAAACGGCGGACGCCGGACGCCGAAGCGCCGGGAACCGGAGAGAAAAGAACTGTTCGCCGTTGACTATAATTTATTGTTGTACTGTTGTAGGCTACGGCGTCGGACGCGATCGATTGTCATTGTTCGCCAGTCGCGGACCGCCTCAGCAGCCCTGCGCATTATTTATACCGCAACCTTGGTACTGGGGCTAGCGACCAAGTAACATAAAATACACGGCTGTTTTTGAAAACGTCCGTACACACTGCTCCCGTTGTTCAGTCAGATACACCACTCGTCCCCAACCCGTTCAGCCGGTCATCAACTTCAACTACCTATGTTACAATTTTTCCAAACAGATTCCAAATATTCTATAGGTACAATGTTTAATGTATTTCTATTCCTGGAACTAAAAATATTTAATATTAGAATTGATTTTATGGTAAACTTGGTTTACTTATAGTATATAGGTAAATCAATTATTTTGATTTTTAAACATGTATTTCTTTTTCTTTTTTTCTTTTATTTTATCAAATAGTAACTAAAACGCATTTTGGATTTTTAATTCCTAGTTGAGTTATTATGTTTTAATAATTTAGCAAATTATTCCGTGGTTGTGTGCAAAGTTTGAAAGTTTAAGTGTTATGAAGAAATTAAGACATGGAGTACGTATGAACATTTTTTTACAGAAAAAAATTTGCAAATATGGGCTGTGTATTTTTGTTTTACAAAGTAATGTCAGTAATGTCTATATAGAAAATCTGTGTTACGATTTTGTGTAATAATCTTTAGTAAAATCAACTGTTATTAAACTTAAACTTAAATGTACCTAAGAGCATTCTCGTGGGTTTTTTACTGTACCTATGCTTTAATTTTTAAGCGAGCTATAATAATTTTCAAATTGTAATATTATAAAAGACTCAAGAGAACCAAGAAAGAATAAATTATGTTCTCAGTGTTAGAGAATTTTCCTAACTAACTTTTATGAAATAACTATTAAATAGAATAGAAATTAATGATAATTGCGATAGTTTTATAATAATATCTTTTAAACCTAATATTATAGAATGATAGAATTATCATCTTTAGTACCAACACAAAATTAAATAACTCAAAATCTAGTTGTTTGAATTTCAGTTTAGTAAGGTAGGTATAGGTACATTCTTTAAAAAAAATCTTACAATAGTTACAATAATCTTACAATAATTAAAAATAAATAGTTAATACTATTCATATAGTATAAATTATAAAATAAAAAATACAAATACAAACATTGATCTTAAGAATTATAAATTCTTAAATACGATTTTTTACTATTATAAATCTTGTATAGAAAATGCCAATTCAAAAACTTAGTGTATGTTTCAAGTTTCGAAGACTAGTAATTTTTAACTATAATAAAACTCTAAAATTATTTGATAGTAACACGTTAAAAATTCATGAGTAATATAACGAGTTACTATCAAATAATTTTAGAGTTTTATTATAGTTAAAAATTACTAGTCTTCGAAACTTGAAAGCATGAATTTTTATTTCATAAAAATTTAATGTTAAGATACGATTTTTTTAATTGGCCTACGCTCAACTTCTTTTATAATTATTGCAAGCCAAACTTATTGAAAACCTTGTATTACGTATTCAATTTGTATCTACTTAAACACAATTTTTATAAATTTTTAATTACAAAATAACTTGGAAATATTTATGGTTTTGACGAATTTTTGTGAATATTTGAACTTTAAACGCCAATTAAAAAAAATTATACCTATTATGCATTCTTATAATTTTTGAATCACTATAAGACTAACTCATGGAAAACTTTGTATTAAATTTTCAAGTATTTTGTCTCGCCAAAAAAATTTAATCGATATATGTCATTTATAAAAAAAAACTAATACTTCTAATGCCCATAAATGGCATAAATAGCCTTAAAATAAGCGAAATATTTTGAAAACAATTAAATTATATGAAGAAAATGTCAGTTTAAATGATTGGTGACATTTTAAAGTATTAACGACTTATATACTTTTTAACATAACAAATTTTTAAAATCGTTATCGTTATGCGATATTGTATAAATTTAAAATTCAGACGCTCATAACATTTTGACATGTATACGCATGTCTATTATAATTTATAGCTGGAGGTTATCTGTTAATTTGTGTGACACCGAGAACGTTACCAGTTAAGACGGGGATTGCTTATAGAAATTGGTTGCTTTAATTAGACATATAGGTATAGTTTATACATTTACCGATGTATCTGCATATAGTGTAGATACTCTTAAATTTTTTTTCTGTAATGATGCTTCAAAGTTTCCTCTATAGTCTATAACTATTTGAAAAAAACTTAGTATGGGAATTTTCAATTTAAATAAAATACCAAAAGTTTTATGAATTTTCTACTACAAAATTACTTGTAAATTTTTGCAATTTTGACATATATCGTAAAAATTTGAACTTTAAACGTTTATAAAAAAAAAACTGTGACGAACGATTTTTGATTTTTTTAAACTACAATAAGAATGACTTAAAAAAATCATTTATGTATTAATTTTTCAAGTTTTTTTGGGCATCCAAAATTTTTTCATCGATGTTCCAAAAAAAAAAAAAATACTTACAAAAAATTCAAAAATTTTATAAATAGCTCAAAAATTGTTAACTGGTAGAAGGGCTAATTAAATTTGTGTTTTTATCTTAAATTATTAATTTTTATAATTTGATATAAATGGTTCAGTATTATTGTGTAATATCACATCAATTTTTACCATTCATTCCTCTTCTATTCCAGGGGCCTCATTTTAATTTTTTTTTTGGTACGCATAAATATTGAGCAGGCTACTATTTATTTTTTCTTGACATTATTAATATTAAAACAGTATAACAATAATTATTAACACAATTAAAATAAAGTAAAATGACATAATACAAGCAGTAAGCAGTGAAAAACCTATAAATATCTAAATTTAATACAAATTGAAACTTCAACAGTCAAATTAAATAAAAACAATTAACAACATAAAGCAACACAATAGATATGTACAAAATAAATCAGTAAAATTTGTGGTAATAAACATACAACGGTTATATTGTGATTATAAAGACATGATCAATCAATCAATTTTCAACTATCATAATATTTACATATTAATTTATTATTTTAATATAATAATATAAATATAATTTTTATTTTTTTGTGATGTGGCCGAGCGGGCCGTGTGCATGTGTCTTGTGGGACAAAAATTACAATTTAGAATTTTAGGTAGGTACGCAAATGTATACTCTACGTACCGCAAATAACACCCCTGTTCTATTCCCATTTATCCTATACGTTACTTAAAAAACAATGCTTTGTACAGGAGTTGGTGATGGCCAACGAGGACCCATTATTTCTCATTTTATTTACCTATTATTTTATTTGAATGTAATTTTATTGCTATTTTTTTTATAGTTCCTTTTTACAAATTTTTAAATCTGATAAATTTTGGTTTATCTCCTAAGCTTTAACATATTATATGCTTTTATTTATATATTATTAAAATATGTATTTGTAATTTTATACCTAAACTGATAATAAATAGTACCTAGAGTACAGACTTTAAAATCAAAACCAGAATTTGTTTTTCGCCTACTGATTTTGAGCTTTAACGATTTAAGTTTGTGGATTTATCAGTTTTTATTATAGTATAATATATATGCAACACAAATTTTACTACTGACATAAATAAAAAAGATGCCATTATAAAACCATTATATTCTCATCTTCGATAAAAAAAATATAATAAATAATATTTGATTTATTTTCAAGTTACATAAGTTTCTGTTCAATAATTTATTAAAACTTACATTAATGCTTGTGTTTGCTAAAATATTTTATTTTGCTTCAAATTGTTATTTATATAAATTTATTTTATTCATTTATTTATTTATTGAAATATTATACAGGTTTGAACCCAATTGCATGCGTATATTTAATACAAAGCATTCGAAAATGTTTTTAAACAATAACAATATTTAATTTAATAAAAAAAAAATATAAATAATATTATAGGAAGGTACCTATACCAATTTATATGCATTAATAGGTTAGCGTTCAATTATACACGTATAATTATAATTTTATTAATTTTTATTTAATAAATAAAACATTATATATCATTGAATTCAAATTTAACATACATATTATAATGGTCACCTGCTCAATACCTAGTGTACAACAAAGCGGTGCCCATATTAACTTACCTTTTTATTTATTTATTATTACTATACAAATGTAGTTGTCATTAATTAATATAGCAATGTTTTAAAGTGTATTTAAGTAGGTATAAATACTGAATTATTTTAAATATTAAAATGTATAAACCACATGTTTATTTTCTGGGTTGATGCTACTCTAACAATATCATTCGACTAGTCGAATTATTCACACACAATAATTATTATACAATTTTATTATACCTCGCGTTATTGATCTAGAATCTAGACTCTACATAATATTATAAATCTGTAGTTTTCAAATCTATAGTTTTAAGTTACAACTGTTAAAAAGTATGTTTATTGGATTTGTATTATTATGATATAATTGTATTAATAATATGAGTATATAAAGTGACGAAAATGTACAATAATCAATAATTATATATTTATATGCCATGTGACTATTTTTATATAAAATAAGGTTTTGGTATTTGGATTTTTCAAAGACCTAAAAAAAAAAATAGATACCTACATTCATTATAAGTAAAAATAATAGATTGGTTCTAAATAAGTGTCGTAGAAGCGTATGAAATTAATACATTTTCTATAATAAATCTGTGAGGTTGTGATTTTGTGAATAATAAAGCGGTTGTTAAAAGTGTCAGTATTTTTGAAGAACTTGTTAAATTTTCAAAATCCGCACAAAAAATCAACACCTATTTTAATAGCTAATTAAATTTTTTAGACGGACTTTTTACTATTAAATTACATTTAAAAGAATTAACGAGCAAATAGATTTTATAACTGATTGAAGTATATTTTGTTAAAATAACATTGTATTAATTTGAAAAGATTAACCGTTTAGTTTTTTTCTTAAATAAACTGTACCTAAATAAATGTAAAAGATTAATGGAAGAATTTTATTAACTTTACGATGTATAATTAGAATAGTTGATGTACGTGATAAAAATTATTTGACTTTTTGTAAATTAACTGAATATGATGTGTGTAATAACTTTCTTACATTTCGTTTTAAAATATTTATTTTTTTCTGTTATTCAACTATTAAATATAGCAAAGTTCCTAAATAGGTATCGCATCGTGTCTATATAAATGACAACATTCACAATTGATTTATAATTCAATTTAAATTTGAATTAACTTCATTGTTTTGGTTTGGATAGACACGACAGAATGCAATTATTACTACTTTTATTTTTATATTTATTAATTATTGTTAGCTATAAGGTAAAGAAACAATATCAATGAAAAAATGTTGTTATTATTTGAATAAAAGTCAGTTATTAAAAATTAGGAAATAAAGTTTAAAAGATTGAAACATTTTTAACCAGAGGGGTAGGTACCAATCTAAAGTTTTTTTAAACTATAACTATAATTTATAAATTGTAATTTTGTTTTTTGTTGCTTTCTGATGAATGATGGTTGTAGTTTGCCGATTATCGAGGGAGGTGATGCCGGGGTAACGAAATTTCCCTCATTTTGTGGTTTAAATGGAAGAAAAACTTCAGTAGGTAATTACTTGTAATAGTTTTAACTAAAAATGAAATTATAAAAATTGTAAGACGAAGAACTTTTGTAAAATAAGGAATCTGAATCTGAATCTGAATAACACGATGTTTCACTAGATAATTGATTCATTATTATCGTTTACAGTGTAGATTCGGTGTGTATAATATTCTGTATCCAACTATACATTTTATGTATTTGTTAATACTTAATATGTATAATATGTGTTTACCATCAACCGCAAGGATATTTTATACGCCGTAAAAATAATTTGTTTACAAGAAATGATATAAAATTATTAACATAATATTTTAATTAGAACATAACTTGTGAAAGTAGGTCAACCCAAAAATGATTACTGCAATATTAAATTACAGTATATCACTATAATAGTGCATGAATTATAAAGTTATAATTAGATTTAATTTGAATTTAAAATTATTTTTTTTCAAAAATGTCATGTTATTTGAAACATAAATTACTTTAAGGGTAAAATAATTTTTTTCATGAGTACCGATGACTTTTAGTTAATAATTTATAAAATTGAGAATTATTTCAATTTTTATTATAGACCTAATAAAGTAACAGATTGTTAATCATATTATACCATTTTAATATTATTAAAATAAACCAGAATTAAGTTTTTAATATTTTATTTTACAAATATTTAGATGTTACTTAATAATAATTAAAATGTTTACTCTTAAAAATTACATTTTAATGTTATTGTTGTGTGATTTTATAGTATTAATTATATTATACTTTATATAATTTATATGTATAATTTTTTGTATAAATGTTTGAAATAAATAATAATCTATCAACGTACATAAAAAAAAATAATAATAATAAATGTTATGCTTTTAAGTTTATAGCTATAATTTTTTTAACTTCTTGTAAGTATTATCGAAAACCCTATATGATGATAATCAAAAATGTATCATATTTTATATTTTTTGCCGAACGTTCTTTAATAAAATCGAACTCAAAACGACAAAATGTTAAATGGTCGCTTAGTTTTAAAACTATACAGGTAATTAATATAATAGTTATTGCACTACTTCGTGTCAAAGTTAGTCTTATAAGAGATGCTTTTTAAATAGTATTCAAGTACAAATACAGATTGAAAAGTATTTTAAATATGTATTTGAATACTCGATAAAAAAAGAGATTTTGAATAAACACAGATACTTTAAAAAACATATTCATAGATACTTTAAAATTGTTTAAGTAATATCTTTTAAATTACCATAACAGTTTTATAGGTAGCGTTTTAGGTAATGTCTTACATTATAAATTACATAACAATTTCTAATACTACATAAACATTTTTTTCGAATTTGTATTAGTTTACACTTTGATTGTGGAATTTCGATAATGATTCCTGACTCAAATTATACTTTCTTTTCGATACTTTTTTTAACGTTATTGAATTGGAAATACAAAGTAGATGCGCTAAAAAGAAAACAATATTTTAATTACGAGTACCAACACTAATCGAAGTACACTCCAAACCTTACATACGTATAAATGTATAATAAAGTGACTTACTATGTTTTATAATTGATATTTTTCTCTAGTTAAAATTACTAGTCGTAAGTCATATGGTAGACTATGTTGTTATATATATATTTAAGTATACTAGTATATTATTAAAAATGGGCGTAAGTACCAAATTTCAATTAAGCGTACTACCATAATATTCCTATTATATTCAGAAGTTGTTTTAAGTGAATGTACTCGGTAGAACTAAAATTACATAATATTATTATTTATTAAGTATTTCAGAAATTAAGATTTTTATGATTATAATATTTTTTTGTAATTATTATCTTAGGAATATAGCAAATTTAAGTTGGGTAGCTAATATTTTAATGCTTTTAGAAACTGTTAAATATACCTATACCTACTTTTACATTATTGAGGATTAAAAATTACCATATTTTTAATTAAAGTATGGTAAAAAAATTCCCAAAATAACGGAAAACCATATAATTAATTATTTTAAAAATTAAAAATTAAAAATAATATTTAAAATGATTTAAAAATACATATAAATATTTAAAGAATTCTGTTTCAGCTTCAATTAACATAATTTTTGTCAATCTTGCTGTATAAACTGTTAGAATGTTGTAGGATGTAAGACGTAAAAATAATGATTTATAGATTATACTACTATTGTCTATTACTCATACCTTTATATTAGTCTAAAGATGTCAATGGTTCAGTGTTGAGCAACATAATATCGGTTAGGACGTTTTGCATTCTACGGCCCAAACGAAAGTTGATGTATTAGGGACTCAACAGCCAATGTGGCATTTCATAATAATTTGAAGGAAAATCCATAACAGCGTTCTAACGCTGGACGTTTGTAGCGTCGAGCTCGTTTATACACTGTTCATGAATTCCTGGTATATACCTTCACACGATCCACCTACATACAAAACTTAACGCAGAAACATTTATGTAATACTACAAAACGCGATACCATTTCTCTAGCAGATATGCAATATATACATTATAGGAGTCCGTAGTTGATAAAAAAAGCGACTTGCATAATTTTATATATTTGTTTTACAAATGAAAAAATATCTTGTTTTTAACATTTCTTAGATATAATAATATAGTTTATAGTGTGCATCAATCCGAACATTTTTATGTATTGAACTATAATAGTATTTAAATTAAAAATATAATCCATCATATAAATATGAACTTAAAAGGTTTAAAAATTTTAATATTTTTCCACTTTTTAAACTATGACATTTTAAATTCGTTTTGTTGATGTATAAAATTATTTTGATAAAGAATGATAATGATATAAATGATATACATAATTAAAAACCATTTGTTATAGTTACCTATAATATTTATTCGAAATGGGTAAATGAGACATGTATTATGGATTAACTAAACGTTAATATAAATTTATAATAAAAATCTCATATCTCATCTGTAGTTTATTTTTTTTTTAAGAAAACAATAAATTTTGAATGTTTTGCAAGTTATTATTCATATTTACTTAATTTTTTTTCTGCTTTATAAAATCTATATATTTATGTATATTTAATATAAACTTCATAGTATATTAAATACTGTCTTACTGAACTGTTAAAGTGGAATAGTACAATATATAATAATATGATATAATATATAATATATGTTTATAATGTTTATATAACTGGACTGTAATACATAATGGTAAACATAATACATTCACATTTTAAATTCTTAGCGGAGCGATGAATGTATTGATTTTACAATGATGTGTGTTTATTTTGTATGTATGTGTACTGTACACTATAAATAGACAATAAAATGCTTCAATTTACAACGTATAAAGGGTGGTTTTAGATGAAAAATTGGATCTAATCTATACTTTAAGCAAGTCAAAATTAGAACATAAAAAATACATTAAATATTTATAGAACTATAAAATATTTTCCGCTTGGTAAAAATGCTTGAAAATTTAATAGGAAGTCCTCGTAAGTTAAATTTATCTTTTCGAAAATATTGGAAATTTATAGTCACAATATTATTTACAAGCATTTAAAATTTTAAAATTATAATTTTGACAAAATTTGTCAAATTTCGAAAACGTATAAACTATTTTGTAGGTACTTAGAAATTTATAAAAATATTTCTTTTTATACCTATGATTATAAAATGTAATGCAAAGTTCTTTATTAGTTTTTCTACTTATAACAAAAATAAAAAGTTTATTATAAAGCCACATTAATTTTTTATGACCGCTTAAAGTTCAAATTTTTAAGAAATTTAATATTTACTTGTATAATAAATACTCCTCCTCAAAAATGTAAGTTTTTTGTTGTTATTCAAAAATGAATTACTAATAAATAAATAGCAATAAATAGATACTTGAATTTTTCACCAAACGTTTGTATTATTATACATATGGTATACATTTTGAAATATTTAGACTCTTTTTGAGATATTTATTTATTTTTTTTAACGAAACAAATACTTACGTACAATCTATATAAGATATTTACTAGGTCAAAATTTATGAAAATTTAATTCAAAATCTTTTGTTTTCTTTTGTTTTGTCTACACATTTATAACTTTCTAATTAATATGTTGTATGTTGAATAATTTTGTGCTATTTAAAGACAATTGAAATTTTTAATTGTTTTTTTTTTTTTGTAAATGATAAAAAATTATTCATGGTAGATATTTTAAAATAATATTACATTAATAATTACTATTCCATAAGTACATGTATTATGATATTTTTGATTATCAAAATTATAAATTAATTTATACCTAATATAGGAACTTAGCAATGTTATACGTATATCATGTACAGTTTAGTCAATATAATCTAATAGACAGTAAGACAGACATAAATAACTGTTTTTTGTCACTTATTGTTTATATATTTATGTAATTTGTTAATATAATGTCAAATTACACCATCATGATTGATTGATTGATTTTTTTTAACTCGCAGATTTTCTAGAAAATGGTGTACCATTAGCGATATTATTAGTTTGGGCGTTTGGTCAATTGTTGATTTCATTCAAGTCATTCTAGTCTTCCCGTTTTTTTCAAGTCATCTCTGCAGCATATGCCTCTATTTATTGACATATGATTGATCTTCAACATTCACATAAATATGTTTCTTTTTCTTATGTGTGCAACAAATTTTACCAAAAAAGAAGTACTCCAATTGTTACAAATATATTATATTTTAACAAAAGTAAATGGGTAATCTATGGATAAGGTAAGCTTAGTATAATATTTATAGACATTCTTTTTAGAGGTGGAAAACGTAAAAATAGCAAATAAAATATACATAATTAGTGGCGAATTTAATTTATGTTTGAATTTCTATGCTACAAACATATGTCCACATATGATAACTGTAGTTATCGATAAACTAATCAAAACATTAAAGAAGCCTATGTTTTTTTATAGACGTTTTAAATTCGAATTTAAAAGAAATTACAAATTTAAACTATGAATAATAAATATATACATCGTTGTAGTTCAAGAATATTATTTACTTATTTACATTTAGTTATATTATTATATTGTATACGTACAATAATGATGTATTCATATACAATATTTTTGGGAAAAAGAATTCAACCTATAACATGAAATATCCTTGTATTGATTTATATGCTAATGATACACAGTCTCCTTTCAGAATCATTTTTCTTGTACTAGATATAATGTAACATTGAATTTAAAAATTCAAGTATTTTTTTTATTTTGTGTAGCTTAATGGGACATTTTTATATTTTTAAAATTATATTGGCCTTTATTATTGAGGAACTCTTTTACAAGCAAACAACAAGGATTAATTTATAAATAACTAGGTACACTCGTAACACTTGGTGGTAGCTTAAAATGTTCTTTAATTTAATTTATTTCTCGCATAAAATGAGTTATTTTTTACAAATATCTGTATAATAAGAATAATGTAGAATTTACAATACATAAATATTGAATCTCTTATCTTGAATTTGAGAGTATTCGATTTCCGCAACATCGTGGCGATAGGGCTGCTTAGAGTCCTGCAGGAATGATCTCCTACTCGGAAATAAATTCTAACTTAAAGACATAAAATACTCAACGGCCATTTTTTTTAAATTACTCGAGACCTCTTATATACCCTTTCGCTACTAAAACAGTAGGTAAATATAATAATATAGGCGTTGCAATCGTAAACGTTCTCTGTGCTACTATATAGGTAATATATAATTTTATGTACAGTATGCAAAACTATTGTAAAGTAATTCCCGTTTTATAGGATACAAACAATGGAAATATGAAAGAAATAATAAATAGGTAATGATGTTATAAAGCGTAGTAATATAGTAATAATTCAAAGTGAGCAATCTTCACTCGAACAAACCAATTGAACCAAACAATTGTCTTCTGCTTGTTTCTATTTATGACCCATATGTTTTGTCATTCTTTCTCTGCAGTAAGGCCAGTAAGACCATATAATAATCATAATAATCATATTATCTTTCTTTTTACTACGTAAAAACAGTTTATGTCCTTGAGCATTTGATATGTAAAAAAAAAATATTAAACAATACAAGCCTTAGCGTCAGTGTGGATATAAATATTTTATATTCAAAAGTCTAATTTATACACGTAATGGATAACTGGTGGTACCTACTTAAAATAAAAGTTCAACATTCACTTTAATATGGTTATAAAAAATACAGTTAAATATAATAGGTGGTATGTTATATTATGTATGATGAGAAAAATCGACAGGATTAACTAAACAAAAAAAGGGTGGTCAAGTGGGTAACGCTTTGCTGTACAGTTAGTAGGTATCGAATGGATCTCGGATATAAAGTAAATCACTATACCTATATTATATAAATATAGATATACAATAATATAAGCATTTGATAAAAATTTCAAGTATTTACAGTGATTCATTTTTGAAACTATAAAAATAAATCGATTTTGTCCTAAACTGGTTTTGCATAAAAATTCCCATTTTTCCGTCACTTTTTTGTGGTTTTTCTCAATTTTTTTTGAAAAACAATGTAAACTTCTTACACTTTTAACCTCTATAATACACCAAGAATATTCACTTTTTCATCTGAAACCACCCCTGATGTTTTAAATTGAAGTATTAAGCATCATTTCGACAAGTTATGGTGTACACAGACACACACACAAAAAACCACATCATTGTAAAATCAATACATTCTTCACTCCGTTCAGAATTTAAAATACTAAAAAGTAAAAATGGTGTAGTTTCATGATATTATATTATTTAATTTACCTACGTTTATCTAACTAATACTAACTTAAACCTATAAAAACTATACGTTCAATAATGTTAAAGTATATTTTTTCGGACTTAAAAACGTATAAAATACAAATTTCGAGTTCTCAGTTATTCATTTTGGATAAAAGAATATTTTTTGGTTAACTAACCTTCATAATTTATGATAAATTTCAAGACTTTACATGGCTTATTCATTTTGTATGTGAAATGATGTGTTTGAAATAAAAATGTCGAGGGTAACACTTGTAATTTGATTTAAAGAAAAATTAAATAGTAAAAATGTATTACATTCATAATGACAAATTTTTGTTTATTATGTTTTCACATATTTCTTTTAACATTTTTTTCATATACTTATAGAATGATTAGTCATGAATTATGATATTCTATTGCTTAAAACGTGCAAAAATTATAACCTCTATCTATAGTTATGGATTTTTATAAATAAATAGAAAAGTTAAGTTGAAATAGGACGTATAAAAGTTTAAAGTATCTTTTGATATTTCAGTAGCAATGATAACGGTTCTAATAAAAATTTAAAATTATTAAAAAAAACCTGAAAAATACAATTAAAATATTATATACTGTAATGAATTTATTAAGTTGGTTTAGGGATTCTTAATAATACAAATGTTGTAATATAAAGAATAGTTTCACAGTTCGATCTTTAGATGTAGATCAAATCTGTTTATTATAATTTTAAAAATAATATTCCTACCAGTATAAATAGGTACCAGCTCATTGCTTATAAATATTAGAAAACATGAATATGGCCAAATCAAATAGGCACCGACGGTATAATGTTAGAACTATGTAACAGGTATCGACAATTTGTTAAAATGATTTATACTAAATTTGTGTACCTATATTATAATTTAATATCTATTATCTATTATTGAAAGTGTATTATCATTATAAGTTTATTACTACACATACGACATACATTAATTAAAATAATAATATTAAGCAGTACAATTTGACTATTAGATAATGTATTCAACCGGTGTAAAAATATAAGCGCTGTTTAAGAGGTTATAGAGGTAAATCGATTTTAATATCAAAATAATAACACATCAAAACATAACGTTTTTAATAAAGATATAATGTAATACTTGAATTTAACTTTTGATAAACCAAATATAATTTTTGTTTGATTTGTTTTAGTGGTATTTTCCTCATACTTTTATACTTCTGTGAATATTTTTTTTTAAAACTGTAAACATACATTTGATGTTTATTTTTATTTATTTATATTATATTTTGAGATTAAAATGTATATAAATAACAAATTAATAGATTAAATACTTTTAAAAGTGAATAGATATTAGAATAAAAAGTTAATTGTATAAAAGTATTGAATATATTCTTTTTATTTGACACTTTAGATCTAAATGACTAAATAATATAAGTATCAAAATAAATGCATTTAATTAACCAAAGAACATAACATAACATAACGATAAACACTATATTAGTAATTTCACTATACTATTTTGGTGATATAAAACATATTTTTTTTCAAAGGAATAAACATTTTTAGAAATATATCCAGAATACAATAATAAATACTTATAAAAAGTATTTTAAATACTAGGTATCCAAATATAATAATTTGTTAATATTCAATTGCACATATTATATACTATTCAAAAAATATATTCTAGACGTGAGTTTCCAAAATAAACAAATAACTATTGCCCCAAGCTAACTTTTGTCAAAATTTAAATTGTTCTGAAATGGAATAAAACGGCTTTGATTAGGTTATATGCCATATGTATTCTATCATTAAGCAAATCTAATAAAATGACTACAATTTTTAATAGTTTATTTATTGTTTATATCACTGATTTTAATGCAAAATCAACTATTTTCAAAAAAAAAAAATTATGTTTGCCATGGACAAAAAAATAATATGTAAGTTATGCCATAACATACTATTTCTTAGGAAAATTTATCTTTTCTTATATCTTTAGTTTTAAAGTTTCCGGTAGTCAATATTTAATCAGGTGCGCCAAATGTTTTTATTTTAAAAATCTTAGTTAATATTTGTAGTATACTTTTTTCAACAAGATTCATGCCGGTTTTGCGTATTCCCAATGGACATCCAATTATCTAGATTCTCGACTATTTTCACTGTTACAGGATATTTTCACTGTTGTTTTACTAACTGAGCATCGTTTGAGGAAGCACAGAAGAGCCAATTTTCGTCGGGTCATGGTGTATTCTCACACTGGACAGAGTATAGTCGATGTTGAATTTATGAACCGTTTTTGTTTGTCCAAACACATGAATTAATATTAATTTAACCTTAACAAATTTTGTTTCTTAATATTCGGTATAAATTCTAAAGAAATATATATATTAAGTACAATTTAAAATTTTTAAATAATACTATAGATGTATAATAACACGACATTCAGTAGATAATTAAGAATAGTTTATTTTTAAAATTAAAACTAGTTAAAATTATTAAAACTATAATTTGAATAATAAAAAAAATGTTTTGTATATACATTTGTATCACAATACACATACAAATATTTGAATAAAACTCATTATCTCCCAGCCCTTGTTCTGTTTATATAATATAGTTATTAGCTGTATACCATACTATATACAAAGATAAGAAAACGAATATTTAGTTGCATAATGCATAAAACACAAATCACATAATCGATAAAAACTTGGCAGTCTAAGAATTACAAAGAATAGCAAAGTATACTCCCCTCTTTCCGGATATAATTGCCGATAATGATAATACATTGTGATAAAATCATTAAGAAACTAGTAAAATAACCAAAACACAAAACTATTTAGATTATGGTTAAGATATTAATAAATGGAAAACAGTACGTCTTACCGAACAAAATAAACTGCTAATTTCCCGCCATTTCTTTAAAAGCAGATCAATACGAGTAGGTATATCATATTGAGTTGACGAAAAGCACAATATCGTTTCACGTTTCACAAACTTCCGGAAACATATTATTACGTTTATGCGTAGTTAACCCTAAGTGCTCGGTGCATCAAATTTACAATAGTATACCTCTCATCATTATATTTATTAAATACCATTTAAACAACGCAAACACTCTTGTTAAACCCCTGTAGGTACAAGTAGCTTAACAACCTCAGTATAGTATAACGATAATAGGACATAGAATAAATTTATTTGTAGAAGTGCTTAATACCACATGACTCAAATTACTAACAACACAATACTTTTGTTTATTCAATGAGTCATACGCATAAAACAAAAATTTGTTTTCTCTAAGAAAGCTATACTATTATAGTCTAAGTTATTTTAATAACCAATAATCAAGTTATATTATACGAATTTATAAGTTTTTTATTTCAATATAGGTAAAGGTGATTGTTGGATATGATTTACTCATTGCTAAAAAAAAAAAAAAAATAAATAATAACAGAATAACCTGTTTGGATGAACGCCAGCGGATATTTAATAAAGTATTTATTAAATGATATGTAATACGTATATAAGTTTATAAGTTCATATTATCACTACTCGTATCAAAATATGTTAAGTATTTTTTTTTCGAATTTATTAATATATTCTACAAGTTATAAGGTAATAATTTATTTCCGGACTTGATAATATTTTCACTGATAATAGTAATATAACATCTATAAAAACATTGGTACAATATATCGATTTTATAATATAAAATTGTACACACAATGTTATTTTTTTATTACCTAGTTAAGTTTTGTATTTCGATTACATTAGATAAACATCTTGTTCTGGATTTTAATTTAAAAAATAAAACAAAAGTAGTAAACACCAGGCTATCCAACGTCTTGTTTACCTCTCTTCAACATAAGATCGATAAACTAAAACAGTGAAATTATAAGTACCAAGATAAAACAATATTATTGTTATTTTTTATTACATAAAATATAGTTTTACTGTCTTAGTAATTCATACAACAGTAAACCAGCAATTCCATAGTCGTCAGATATCTGTTCTATTTGGTGTTTTTAAAGTATTACTCATTAGTCATTATAATTTCGATCACATTCCTTAATAAAGAGTATAGAATAGCCAATAGGTATATGAGTATAATTTAATTTCAAAATTATTATCAATTGTAATAGTAGAAAATATCATTGCGTATAGTTAAGTACATAATACTTATAACTGTATACGTTTTTTATGTTATACTTAATAATTGTCGAAACTAATTATATTACAAAGTTTAAATAATAATAAAAAAAAATTGTTTTTAAGTCCCAAAATTAATGTCACCGAGTTATAACAAAATAATTAACATCGTTATTCATCGTTAATATAAGTAACTTCGTCCAAAATTTGAACTACAAAGTACGAAATAATTGTGTTTGTATATTTAAGAGTTTTTGATTTACGAGGAAGATTGTACTACATTTTCAAATTTTAATTGTAAAAATTTAAAATGTGCACTATAAAATATTCATTATTAACAAATTTTCGATTTATACTTAAAATACATAAAATAAAAATTTAATTTTTTATGACATTAACAATATGCATAATATGCGTGTGGAAATCAATGAAATATGTTTTTTTCCTTAAAATTGATGAAATATGCAAAATGCGCATTTTATTTTTCTATTTTTAAACTCACCGCATTGTTTATATCAGAATTTTGCTCGGTCTGCTATAAATCGAGTGTACCTATATAAAACAATATGCAACTCTTACAACTTTCGAGCCCTAGGTTATGTTAACATGGACATGTGTTGGGTTATATCTTCAATTTATTTAATATACTCCTAATTCGATTACAGGTTTATGCAATGTTTCATTTTCGTGCGAAAATTATCAACTAAAATTAGTTTTAGCGCCGTTTTAACATTGCCTTTTGGATCCATTGCAAAATGATTGTCCGTATCAATGCATTCGTGTGACCTAAATAATTCATGTTAAAACATACTTGAAATTCTTACGTTATGATCGAAAAACCATTTTTCATAAATAGAAATATATTTATTAAGCGTTACGCGTTAATTTAACAGACACGAGCGGAACACGAACGGAACACGAGCGGACACAAGTACGTTTTGTAGCCTCGACGAACAATAGTCAGGCGAGTATGTTGCGGTTAATTAAATAAAAATAAATTAATAAAGATCACCAAGATGGAAACTGAATGCTTCTTATCTGTCCACTTTTGCTGTTACACTATATTACGCTATAATATCACGCGTTCATTATTAACATAATTTTGCTATCACAATATGCATGTATACTTACAGTGATTCAAAGTTTAAAATAACTCAATAACTCGTTCTGTTCTATTGTAGAAGTTGAGTCATTAGATAGGTCCCTGTAATGGATAATATGTAAATGTATTCAATTTAAATTGTAATGATAACAATCTTTGTAAAACAATTCTGACCGGAGGAGACGAGTGGATTAGAATCTATTACTTAGGATATGTTATTGACGTTATTGTATATGAGTATTTGACATTATAGTACCATATTGTATTATATTATATTCATATTATAATTAGTATTTCTCAATTCAATTCGATAGATAGAATTAATTTTTTTTCCTAAGACATCGCATAGCTTATAAACCCATACTGACATACTGTAAAATGATTTGAATAGTTCGAACTATGAATAAGAATAACATAACTTTAAGTTTAAATATTTTGAAAGACATATTATGTATAGAAAAATATTGTTTTAATAAAAGTGGAATGTTTTAAATTTTACGATAAATATTTTTTTGAAATAACTTGAGTAATTTGAGAAACGTCTAGTGATCTTCCGTTAGAATATCTAACTTTGTCAAAATTTGAAACAAGAAGTTACTGTACTCATCCACTTTTTACTTTTGATATTTTTAAATTTCTACGAGAAAAGCTTATGAACAGCCCTTTATTATAATATTATAAACAATTGTATGCATTTTCAACTATAATTGCAATCATAAACCAACCTCTATATCAAATATCAAACTAATTATTTCTGCTTCAAAAAAATGTACAAAAAAAAAAAAAATATCATTGTAAAATCAATATATACATTCTTTGTTCTGATCTGAACGAATAATGAATTCTTGATCTTTATTCATGTCTTAAGATATACATCTGACTGGAGGGTGGTAACACATAAATAATTAATTAAAATATTCATTGAAATTGATAACTTAATATAAATAATTGTATTGAATAAAATTATTAGTAAACGACATTTTCTTTCTTCTCTGTTATTAGGTAAATGCCATTTTGAATTGAAAAGGTCGTATATAGCTACTTTAATTAAAATATATTACTTAAAAATTGTTTAGACTGAATATAAATGACATACTGAATGATAACGGATACGATATCATGGTAAGCTATGTGGTAGCTATCAATGTTAAATTTGTTATTTATCTATAGATTATAGTGTTATTATAATTACAATTTACAATATCAAGTATTATTTTTTAAGGAACAAAAGGATTCATTATTAAATTCTAATGTGTATAATATGTTTAATATAGTTGAAATGAAATGAATATAGCGAACAAAATAAAAATATTATGACTCATAACATATTTTACTAAAATAAAGTATCTTACATTATTCGATAAAATCGAATTTTCGAAATAATGAGTGTTCTTTATAACAATAATCGCGTGGTCAGATGGTCTATAAATATTATAAGAAGATTAATATTGTCAACGTGAGAAATTAAATTATAGTCTCGATAAGTGCATGAATGTTACTCATGTAGAAATAAATATTCATAATACAATTAAGGCGACCAATTTCTTTGGAAATAATGCTGCTTTAAAAATGTATTATTTATAATATATACATACTAGCTGTCTCCATGTACTCCGTTACACGTAAAAATCGTTGTACAGAATAATCGAGTCCTGTTTTAAATATTTTTTTTTTTGATTTTAGACACTTTTTATTAAACATCATAGCAATCTTATAAGGTAACATAATAACCTACTTTGTGTGTCATTCATGAGTGTAATATAAATTGAAATATTTATTTTAAAGAACTTCAGAGTAAATAAAATTTTTTATTTTCAAACCATCCGACAGTATAATAAACTGAATTCTTAAAAGAAAGATAAGAGCTTGTTGTTCTCATTCGCCCATGCCGTTGTGAACAGTGACGGTAATAACCCATGTACCGTACCACGTTCTACGACGGCGCTACGAAAATAATCACTTTCAATTTTGTACACTTTCTTCTTCTTCATCATCGAAAATCAAAGCAATCATTAACTTAGTCATCTTTACTACATCGATGGCGAATGTCAAGATGTTAGTACAGCATGTATCAAAGGGATGTAATAGCCAAATATTAGATGTCCGTTTCTGTCCCATTATGAATCTTAAATAATTTTTTTTTTCAATTAACTTATTAAATCAGTGGTTTCCAATCCAGGGGGGGGGGGTAAATGAGATTTTAGTAAATTTATAAGGGGGGCATAGAATGAAAAATGTTGGGAATCACTGTATTAAATGATCTTTTAAAGTTGACTACAGTTAGAATATATTCAGGAAAATCCTTAAATTTATTGCTGTATTTTGATGATTCGAATATTCTGATACTAGTGTAGTACTAAAGGTATTATTAATGTATAAGTATTAAAAGTTATTCCCGGTACTGTAAAATACCTACTAAAATGTATTTTGCTTTACTGGAATTCTGTCTTATTAAAAGTTTGAGTAATGTACTATATGTAGGTGGTTTTGAGATGGTATACTCTACGGTATCGATTTAATTCATTGCCTGTCAATCCGATGTCTTATTATATCATCCTATTTATATAAATTTATCGCCAGTCAGTAGAAGACATTATTATATACATATTATGTAGTATGTACATATTATACAACAGTTTTTGGAACGTTCATAGTATAACAAGTCTATAATAATGCCTGTGCAAACATCACATGAAAAGCGTTTATTATCGCCATAATTGAGTAGTATTGTTATTTTGGATTTTTGAACAGTAGATAAATAAAATACATAATACATTAAATATAGATTACCTACTTATTATTATTATTATCATTATTAAATTAATTTGAAAAAAAATATATAATGGGTAGCTGTTATTCGATTGTATACATTTATTTTGTTCAATAATTTGTACAAGTAATTTTAGTACATCAAAATAATATTGAAATCATATTTACTAACTAAAAATAAGCAATATGTTTATATTGCAGGGGTGGACAGCGAGAAGAGACTCGGTGAACCACCAAATATATTAATAAATATAGAAGAGCCGAGCCAAAATATGTAAAAAAAAAAATAAAATGGTCATATTATTATATAATACACATAAATTTATAATAAAAAAAAATTTTTGTAAAAATGTTATGATAAGATGCGAGCAGCAAAAGTCTATGACGGGAGCCGCATGCGGCTCGCGAGACGCGGTTAAGCCATCCCTGTTATATTGTTTATTGGAATAATGGAACAATTTTAAACTTAGATCAAACAGTCTATTAAAAACAAACAAAAACCACAAAAAATAAAAATGGCGTTTAAAAAATGTTGATCGAATTGTATGAAAATTAATTACTATACTTACATTATATGGTACTTTTGTACTACCTATATTTACTATTTGAATATTTTTGTCTCCATAAAACACATATTTTGAGTAGTTCATTTTATAAAATTATATGAAAAAATTAGAAGTTTGTTTCGACACGATTCTATGATTAAAGTAATTATTTTAAAGTTTAGTATTATTTTTAAGAAAACGAATCATTAATTAATATTAAAGCTCCGATTTATTAGACATTAATAGACGTGCAATAAAGCGTTAATATAATCGTTATTTGTTTTTAAAAAATAAATTGTTGAATATATAGATTCATGATGTATTACGATGGCTATATGTTTTTTCCAAACTATCAAAAAGTTTAGAAAGTTTAAATTGGAATTTGTTTGTTTTGTTTAACTTGGTTATAGATTAAATTTAATGTTATGAAGTTGAATTACTAAAACTGGTTTAACTTTTTTATACTTAGTTGGAATATCTTGTATCAGTGATATCTGTGGAAAAAAAATTTGAATTTTGCGTTGTAAATCAATACATCGTATTTAAATATGACAAACATATCTTTATAAACTTTTTTTATATATATATTTATCGATACCTTCCTTATATATCATGCTATAAACTTAATGCAGTGATTAATTAATGTATGTAGATACCTAATATCACTGTTATTATTATAAGTAAACTATTGCATGGAGGCAGAGAGATTGTGTTTTTATATAGACTTTATTCACGTTTAAATTTAAACAGCACAAACACATTTACTAAAGACTTATGGTACCTAATAAATATAATAGCGATACCGATAGAGATTATCTTATTTATATTGATCAAGTAGTATTGGTAAGTAATGTCTGTTTTTCATAATTATTATATTATGCGTTGTTGTCACAATGCCATAAATATAACAATGTATAGGTATATATATTTTTTTTAAACCAAAACACATTTTATAGAGTCGCAGTAAAATTCAAATTTAAATATCTCACAATGTCCATCTAAATGCTGACAACTGTTTTAGATGTCCATCCCCTAGGGCACGTAACTGATGAAAAGACAAATCAATCAAAAAAAAAAAAAAAGCAAGGGGCCCGAGGTACACGAATAATGATAATATAATATTTTATAGAGCTCTTAGAATCACAGCCGTTCTCCCTCGTTCGTTATACTACTGACACATCTGACGCTATTAGTATAATATCATACTATACATACTATACATTTGAATAGCTTTTTGTTATTTTTCACATCATTTACGTGTCGCTGTAGTATGTATTGCTACTACGAAATGTACAGTATATTATTATTGAGCATTCATACTACACATGATTTAAACATTTACAATGCACAATTGTAATAATATCGTTTGAGCGACTGACTAAATAAATGCAAGATAAATAAATATATATACATATATATTATATATATATACTCGTATACACCTAAATATAAATACTATAAAGGTATATATATATAACACACACATACAAGGTATATATAGAGGAATTAGTGTATCACTTAACAGTAATTAATTTAATTTATTCGATAAATGTATGATTTTTTTTTTTTAAAAAGCGTGGTCAAGTGGGTACCGCTCTTACAGATTAGGTACCTACTGTGTGGATCACTATTATGTATAGGAGTGTTAAATTTGAATCCAATGATGGGTATCATTGTATACGAAAAAGGATTTTGAACAGAGATTATTTGTCAGCCTAAGATATATATTTTAAATTGGGTGGTGAATAGGTGGTTTATGTTTTAATGACCTGAATACCCCAAAATTAAATCTTAAAAAAAATGTGTGCTTATGTATTCTTATAATTATTTTATCACAATTAATATAACTCATGACGAATACTGTATTAAATTTTCATGTATTTTAATTTAGCCAAAAAAATTGTATTGGTATTTATAATAAAAAAACTAAACAAACTATAGAACATTTTTTTTTTTTTTTACACCAATTGGAAAACTACCAATATAATAAAATTTAATTAGTAATTGTTATTTATTTTATCACTACTTTTATAATGTTATATTTTTGATACTGTGTAAATTAAATTAATGTTTTAATTTTAATACTGTTTTAATATTATTACTATTAAATATTTAAATTTAATTAATATTATTTAAATTTCTTAACTTACATATTATTTTTAGAATATTGATGTTGTTATTATTTGTACTTAGTGTAATAGTAATTAATTTGTACTAAAATAATTAATTGTGTAGAATACGTAAAGGCGAGTATTTTGTTATATTTTATAGTAGATATATGTATGTATTGTATTTGTACCAGTTTAAATTAAATAAAATTCTAAAATTGTTTATATAAATACCACGAAGATTAAAGATAAATACATATGTATATGTGTTATTATTATTATTATTTTTTATATTAATTAATATAATTGAATACTTTGGTAGGTAATAAATGTAATATGCGATTTAGGTTGGTAAGTAAATTAAATTCAATTGGAAGCTTTTTTTAATTTTAAGTAAAATTTCCTACTTTTTTTAATTTCCTATTTTTTCTTGTATATTAATCAAATTATTTTTATGATTAAATACTATATCTCTTTTTGTAGGTAGGAACAATAAGTTATAATTACTAAACATTTTTATCATCAAGCATTTAATTAATAAATGCTTACCTAACCTTTCTCGCGTAAACATTTGTCTGTATTCACATAAGTAGCTCTTGGTGGTTGTCTCCCCTGAGGGTATCGTAGTAAGTAAAAACGAGATGCTTTAAGAGTAATCCTTCCTACTTCATTAAAAACTGCCAACATATCAGCATACTCATTTTTTTTTTATAAATAGTAGGCATGATTCAAATAAATAATCAAATAATAAAAAAATAATGATCAAAAGAACACTGCAAAGCTTATATGGTGACAATTGTAGCTAGCTCACCACAGAAAGCTGCTAATTGTCAGATAGACTTATCATACTTACTTAAATACATATAGGTAAATAGAATACATTATATTTTAAAAAAAAGCACATTATAGAAAAAATCAAATAGGTATTTATCTCATCAAAGGCACCAAAATTTTACCTTTGATGTGTAAAGGTTTAATTCAGATACTCTCATTGTTGTCATCAGTTCTATTTTCGGGGATTATGTTAACACATTAGTTGAACAATTTTACCTCTTTGAATAATATTATTTAATTTTTAAAACATAAAAATGGATTTTTGAAAAATTGATGTATTTGATAAGATGTTGGTACATTGTACATCAAGTTACAATAAAAATAACGAGAACAAAAATGTAACAGAATTGGAATTTTTCAAATTTGTATTCCGAGAATCGATAGCAGAAATTGATGTTTTACGACAGGCAAGTGTTTAATAATTATAATTTTAGTTTTTGATCATAAATTAATATTTGTATTGAATAATTTCATCTTTAAATTTTTTAAAATTAAAATTAATGTTTATAATTTAATACAAATTATATTAGACAACTATATAAAATAATAATATATTATATAATAAATAAATATCTAATACAATACTACAAATATTTTAATTTAACATTATAATATAAAACTAATTATGGTTTATTATTTAATACAGCAATATAAACAGTTTTTTATGAATTAAATAATAAAAAGACAGAGCTGAAAGATAGTGCTGATGATAGTGAGGTATTGCAAAATGAAAATAAAATATTAACCAATGAGATTGTATGTAACATTTAATTCTTTATTTAATTTTGTACAATACAAATTAAAAATGCTAATTATAATATAAAAATTGTAGGGAACCAGTTAAGAAATTAACAAGTGAAAGTCGCAAGTATTTAAAACAACAAAATTTAAATTTGAGAAAGATGCAACTTCTGATAAAAATGATATAAAAAAACATGATGAGTGATAATAGACAAAATAAAATTTTTATGTAAGTTGGTATGCGTAAAATTGGGTAAAATGATTTTAGAAGAAAAAACTGAATCTATTGATGCAAGTTTTGTATCAGTAAATGAGCTAGGTACTTAGTTCAATAATGAATTTTTATTAACATGTTATTAATAATTTACAATATTAAAATAATATTATGTAACCTTAAAAAAATTATTGTAATGTAAATAAATTCAGGAATGTAAAGAATGGTGGTGTCCAAAACATTTATCATTTATTGATAATATTTCAATGTCGCTAAATATGAAGGAACAATCGTCGGAAGTACCTTAAGCCATAACTCACAAAGTATAAAGTACATATAGGTATTAATTAAACTAAAAAAGAATACCTCAGATTAACACTTAAAATTATAAATTACTTATTCTTCTTCGAATATGGAAACCTCAGGTTTTGGGACATTTATATTTTTGTCTTGCTTCGTCAAATTAAGATAATTTTATTAATCATGTATTATCATTGTACCTCAAAATTAACAGGGACGAATGAGAATTTTTTTTCATGTGTAGAAGATAGTGTAGACAATTTTTATTATTAATTAAGTTTAATACCAACAATCATTCCTTTTATTATTTATATTAAAATTACTTTATCACTACGGCACTACATTAATATAATATAATTAATTAAAACAATAAAACTTAATAAACTTAATTTTACAAAATTTTCAGTACATTTCAAATATTTGCAATGATGATGACTTATTGATTTTTGAATAATTACATCAATTATATTCATAATTATTTCAAATATTAAAATTAATATCTTGAAAAATAATTAAGACCTATCACTATTAAATATTTAAATTAAAATTATTTAAATTCATGGACTTACATTTTAGAATTTTGATATTGATATTATTTGTACTTAGTGTAATAACAATTTATTTACACTAAAATAATTAAATATGAAAATAGAATACGTAAATACTAACATGATATTTAATTCCCGTGCATGTAATGATTAGAATACAGCAGTTAATTCAATAAAAATGTCAATTATCAATTAGTTATCAATCATATTTTGTATTCTTAGTTCTACAGTTCTACACTATGACCAAAGTTCTGAAATAGTATTAAAACTTAATAATATTAAAATGTATAAAGAACCAAGTTACAAGTTAGATAGTTAAACTTACAGTTAACGAGGTATTTTACTATTGTTTTCTGATAATTTCATTCACAAGTACTAGAAAGTTAGTGAAAATAACATTATGCACTGATGAAATAATAATTATTATTACTGGAATGGACCAAATCAATGGTTCACAATGTATGTGCAGTACTTTAATAATTAACTAATTGGACCATTTTTTATGAAACTACTTATGACATTAAAATACATTTTAATTATTATTAATAATATGTAAAAAAAAAATAGTAAAACTGTAAGTTATATCATACATTATAATGACACCGGTTGTAATGACCTTAAATTGAAAGTCCCAGCAAAACTCTTATATTGCATGTACTAACTTGTATCGATTATTATGATGCCTGTATAATGACTATATGGATGTTATGACGGTTATTTTTGGTTATATTGAAAACATTCAGTCCAAAAACATATTTTGAAGAACTAGAAAGGAAATAGGGTGTGGCAGATTTTTTTAACAACATTTTGTAAATTATTTAACTCTAAAATAATAATTTAATTAATTAATTTAAATAATTTTATCTTTACTTTTTTTCTATATTATGTACCTATTGAAGTCACAATTTTTTTTCTATCATTTTGGTTATAACGACAAACAGTTGATATAACCTATTTTCCTTGGTCCCTTGAACGTCATAATAAACGATTTCTACTGTACATATATTATATTATATTATATTATTTAATATTATTAGTAAAATAAATAATGAATTCATCTATACTTACATTATGAAGCTAATTTTTTTGACGTTAGTATACAGTGTTTGATATCATTCTTGGTTTGATAAATTGAACTCATATTTTAACTTAAATATCATGAAATCGATGTATTTTAGGTCTTAAAAATTAGCTATAAAACTTTTTTAACTGCAGCCTGGAAAAATGTTTAATTCGTTCAAACTTGAAATCATTAATGAATTCAATTTCAATATGAATATTGCCCATCTGCGAGAAAATTGAAATATTCATAGACGACTAGTTCAATATTATCGTTTGTTACAATCCAACGACATAGAGTCTTTTGGGACCGTTTTTATCCAAAGACCATCATTAATGTTAACTACCTATTGACTATATAAACGGTCCGTAAATGTTTTAACAGACCGTCACATAACCGAAGACATAACCGATGATTGTAATACCGGGCTTAAGTATATAGTTTAATAATTTAACAAAAATTTCAATTTCTGTACTGCATCCGTTTTATACTTTAAGGTGGTTCTTTTTTTAAATATAGTGTTTTATATCATTCGATTTAATTCGTTGTATAGAAAAATTATTCCAATAAACAAAGTTCTTTTAAACTGAAACTTTCAGTTTTATTGAGTATTTTTTTTTTTAAATGTCAATAAAAAATGTTGGGAGCCCAAAAAAATTTGAAAATTTAATACAAGGTTACTATTATAAGTTGTCCTTATTGTAGTTGAAAAAAACCAAAAATCGTTAGTCAAAAGTTTTTTTATTATACAAAATTTAAGCAAAAGCTAAGAGTTGAAAATTTAATACAAGATTTCCCATAAATTTTGCTTACAATGATTATAAAAGAACTTGAACGTAGGCCAATTAAAAAAATTACCTATATCTTTAGTTTAAATTTTTACGAAATGCATAGTTCACTCGAAAAATAACGATTTACTATCAAATAATTTTAGATTTTTATTATAGTTAAAAATTACTAGTCGTAGAAACTTGAAACACACACCGGTTGTTTAAATTGGCATTTTCTGTACATGGTTTAATTCTGGTGTATTCAAGTCATTAAAACATAAACCATCTTTTTCACTATTCACTGAAAAGTATATCCTAGGCTGAAAAGTCATCTCTGTTCAGAATCGTTTTTAGTATACAATGATAGCTATCATTGGATTCAAATTGAACACATAAATAATACTGATCTACTATACAGCTGAGCGTTACTAACTTGACCACCCTTTTTTTTATTTATTTGATACCTATGGTTATTACCAAGATATTGAAAATTAATGTTTGAGTAAGATACTGAATATGTATTCCATAATTACTCATTACATATAAACACTGTTCTTATAGCAACTATGATGTGACAGACTTTATTTTTAAAGATAATTTATAATAAACGTATATAATTAGTAGTTTATATTTTTATCTGCAGTAATACGGCGGGTATCTAGGTTGAATTAATTTTTGATAAAAACAAAGCTCATAATATATTATATAGTAGTTTTTACAATATTATGTATAGTATATATATTTATATCATATGTGACCTATTTACTTATTGTAATAACGCAAAAATAAAGTAACTTGAAATATAGTAATTAAAAATATAAATATTAGTAAAAGTAAAAATATTAATATGTTAATTAATATTTTTATTTTTATGAAAGTAATAGTTTTGTTTTAATTGAAGTAATTAGAATAAATTGTATCGGCAACCACAAGGGACACAAGCCTTGAATGATTGCCTCAAATATATTTGTAAGTTGTTAGAAGTCTATTGATTATTTTAGCCTATATTTTATTACTCTAAATTTGTGGAATTACCTTCCTCCTGATGGTCGGAGGGTTCTCGAGGTCGAGCTTCGAGAACGATCAAGTAAACTCTACAATGCTATTATTATTTAAATGTGGGTGCGCATGCACCTTACCTTGTCCGCAGCTGTCTCTGGTTGTAGTCAACGTGACAAGGATGTAGTTTATTAATTTTTTTATCACTCAAGAAAGAAATAATTTAACACTTTGACAAATTTCGTTATATGAAAAAGAAACAGCAAAGTTATCGCAGGCAATGTCCTTTGAGTGGTTGTGAGAAATTCAGCTGTGCTCCTGCACTTGTCTGTCTGGGTGGTGCTCCTGCACTTCTCGCTATGGAGGGTGCTCATGCACTGATGAGAGGAGACGATTTAGGCCAGGTCCGCCAGAGCCATCGGCGGCCCGATCAAAGGTGTCGGTGTCCCCAAAGAAAATTGTCTTTTTCCCTGGTGAAAGCGACCCTGACCGGACCATCCCCCGTCTCCGGCGGCACATGAAAGAAGTTGCATGTGTTGCGCTGTACCGTTATAATCCGTACAGTGTCCTGTACGAGACTAGATAATAGAATCGTTCCAATCACCAGTGACTTGATTTATTGGGGTTATTTTAGATTTTATTACTTGCGTACGACAACTCGACCGTTATATTTTTATTGAATGAAAATAACGGATTTACAAAATTTATGATATGTCATTTGAGCATATCATTACATCCACCCTACGCTTTTTTGTGTTGTGCCCTCACAACACCACTCATGGTTGAGTGTTAGCGTGATACAATAATTGAGATTTTAGAGAAAAGAAGAAATTAAAATTCAAAAGTTAAAAGTTTAAAAGTTAGAATATAAAGCAAACGGGTCATGTTTTTGTTTTGTTTTATACAAAATTAAAGGGTTAATGATGATATGATTAGAGCTTGTACATGTAATATCGGAATAGTGTGAGTGCAATTTTGAGGCTTGAGTTTTCTTCCACTCCTATTCCAATATTGCTCTAATTGTGTTATATTTTTTTTTTTTTTAAAGAAGAGAAAAAAAAAAATTTTTTTTTGAGTTTTTGAATTTCCTAACTGGTGGATTATAATGATTGCTTCACAATTTTATTGTAGTTTGACATGATATTAAAAGTTGTACATTATCTTGTTATTGCTTAATTTCTAATTTTGTATTCTAATTTATTAATTAGAGCTTATGTCTAATGATGGTACAATGGCCCTATATATATTTTTTTATCTATATTCTATCTACGTTTATTTTTTATATGATAAATCTTGATTGTGATTTAATAAAATTGTCTAATTTGAATTTTTGTATTTTTTTAGTTTAATTGTTGTTTATTTATTTTTATTTCTGTTTTAGTATTATTTATATTTGATTTAGGAATGGTCTTTCTATACTTATATTATCTTAACTAAGGTTAGTTTATAACTTATATTAGGTTGTTTGTTCTTTACATTTTTTTTTTTTATTAATTGCAATGACAATTGTGGTTTAACTTATACTATTGGTTAGTTAGGGTTAATGTTTTTTACATTTTTTTTTTTTTTGATTTGGGTATAAACAAATGTGGTTCAACTTAAACTACTGATTAGTTGGGGTTAAACATTTTTTACAATTTTTTTTTTTTTTTAAATTATGTAACAACAATCAACTTAATTTTTTTACTAACTTAGATTAGGTTATTTTTTTTTTACATTTTTTTTTTTTTTATATATTGCAATAACACTCATGGTTTAGCTTATACTTATAAATAGTTAATGTTATATTTTTTACATTTTTGTTTTTTTGATGTGGGTACAAACAATTATGACTTAATGTTTTAACTTAACTTAAGTTATTTTTTTTTTTTTTTTACAATTTTTTGTATTGATGTACAAACAATTGTGACTTACTAATTTTAATTTTACTTATACTAGTTTGAACTATGCTATTATGTTTTTTTGTAAGTATTTATTATATAACTATAATAACTTAAACTAATTTAATTAATGGAACCTGGTGATTTTTTGTATATAATAATGTATTAGCGGATTTTGTCAATTTTTTTTTTTTTTTTTTTTTTTTATTATTTTTTTTTTTTTTTTTATATATGGTTTTGGTTTGATATTATTTATATAATATTATCATTGTTTTTCGTATCTTTGGTATTTAAGTTATTTGTTAGACAGTTTCCATCACTGAGAAAAAATTTGTTTGTTTTATGCATAGAAAATATGTTATAGACTTTATTTTTAGGCTGCATGTCGTTTGTTTTTATTTTATTTTTATTATTACTATTTTTAAAAAAAGTATGAATGTTATTAATTATTTCAGTGTGTTCTTTTGATTTCCAATTTTGTGTTATATTTTCTTCATCTTTGTGATATATATATATTTCAATGTTAGTATTTTCAAATTCTGAATATATTAATTGTTTTATTATAGACCAGCTAAATTCGTGTGGTCCTGAAATTAGGGTGGGTATTGCTATTTTTATTTAAAATATTTAGTCTTATAGCTTCAAGTTTTAGGTTATGAACTGAAGTTTTTAGATCTTCATATTTAGGCTTGTGATAATATAGTTTTTTTGTTATTAAATGAAATATAGTTTTATTATTATTGTTTATGGGTATGGTGTTTGTGTTCCTACATTTAATTCTTGTAATGCAAGTTGTGGACTAGTATCGCCATATACTTTGCATATTAAATTTGTTATTCCCTTATTCATTTTAAGGTCTGCAGATATACAGTGAGCTATCGCAAAGTTATCTGGGCAGTTAAATATACTACCTTTTAATTCTTTGATATTATTGGTATTATTTGTGCAATATAATGTATTAGTGTCATTAATTTTCAATTGAGTATTTATATTATTATTTAAGATAATATTATTGTTTTTGAAATCAATTAAAGCATTGTTTTTGATCAAGAAATCATTTCCAAGTATAATTAAACTGGATAAATTTTTTACTACATGGATATCTACATCGAAGTTTTTATTGTTAATATTGATTTTTATTTTGGTTATACCGATCGCGCTTATTGGTTTATTATCCGCTCCTAATAGCTGCATTGCACTAGGCATTATTGTATATTCGTTTGTTAGTAATTCTTGTCTAATACAGCATATGTTTGCTCCCGTGTCAATTGTTATTGGTGTTAATTTATCATTAAATATGGCATTTATGTGCAATGTATTTGATATACTATCTATTTTATTTGCTTTTTGAATTATGTCTCCTGCCGTAAAGTTTTTAATACTAACAACTGGATTTAACTGATCTTTTACTTTTTTTGTTTTATTTACGTATAAACTACAATTATTAGCCAAATGTCCGAATTTATTACAAATTTGGCATACAAGGCGTGGTTTATCTTTGAAATAACATTTATCTTCAGAATGATTGTTTTTTAAGCAATTGAACATTGCCTTTTTTGGGTTATGAAGTTACTGTAATTATAAGGTTGGTAATGAAATCGAGTTTTAGTGTTAGGAGCATTGGGTATAAAGTTGATTTTATTTATTATTTGTTTTTGAGACGTTGTAATTAACGGGGAATAATTATCAGTTGTATTTAATTCTGCATTTGGTGTTTTATACTCATTATTAGTTGAGCGACAATTTATTGCAGAATGTCCAAATTTGTTGTATAATTGACATGTTATATGTGCTGAATTATTATTTTTATAGTTAATGTTATAATCATTGTTGGTATCGTTATCATTATTATATCTAAGGGTTGAATTATTTTTTGTGAATTCATGTATATTATTAAAAAAAATTTCTTGTTGTTTGTTATTGTTTATCTGATATGAGATTAATTGCTCTACAGTTGTTTTTAAATTTTCGATTTCGTCACGTAATTTGTTGATTTCATTATCTTTTATTATGTCAATTGTATTTATTTTTGTGTTTTATTTTGTATTATTTCTGATTCAATTTCAAATGGGCTTTTATTTATACTTCCTATGGTCATGAATTCTATGAGTTCATATTTACGAATATTTCTTTTTAATTCATCTAGTGTTTTATTTTCTAATATTCCTATACATCTTAATATATCGGGCTTTAAACCTTTAAAAATATTTCTTACTATTTCTCCCTGTGACATATGTTTGTCGATTCGCCTACACAATGATTCTACTTCATTAATGTAAGAGACGCTTTGTTCATCAGGAAGTTGTTTACGTTTTTCGAGTATTAATCTAAGCATATCAATTTGGAAAATAGGTTCAAATTCTAATCTAAACTTTTTTTCAAAATCAGACCATTGAATATTTTCAAAAGTATCCAAATATTGTCATAGAATGTGAGAGCAGTGCCTTCTAAAAATATAGAAATATATTGAAATTTTTCGTTTTCCGACCAATCGTTAATTATTGCTGCTCTTTTATAATTTTTAAGAAAGAATCAATGCTTTCAGATATATTGCCTGAAAATTTTCCAGGTTTAAAGAAAGGTTTTCTATTGTCACCCATTTCTAATTTTATATTTGATTTATATTTTTATGTTGTTATTATTGTGTTAGTATAATGTTTTTATAAAGCATTTAAGATTGTATAGTTTTTATTTATTATACAATAAGCATAAATAACTTATTGTGTAAATATATATATATATAATATATTATTCATAAGTATAAAAGCAACAGAATAGTTAAATTAAAATGTTTTACATAAATACTAGAAATATTGTCTGTTAATCTTATAATAATTTATATAATGATCATTCAAATATATATTATAATTATAACTTGCGCTCAAACACACAAGTATATATAAATAAAGCTGTTTTTTTTTTTTGTATTAAATGCTTGTAAATTCTCTAAGACTTACAAGTATAGGTATATATTGTTTTTTTTTTTGTTATGATATTTACGGGTTAAAATAAAATGTTTTACTTAAATACTAGAAATATTGTCTGTTAATGTTATGATATATAACGATCATTCAAATATATATTATAATTATAACATGAGCTCATGCACACAAGTATATATAATAATAAATATATTTTTTTTTTTGTATTAAATGCTTGTAAATTATCTAAGACTACAAGTATATTATTATTATGTATTATTATTATTATTATTATTTTTTTTTTTTTTGATATTATGATATTAAGGATTAAAATAAAAAGAGTAAGATTTTCTTAAAATTTAATTTGATTATATCCTTTTTAAAGTTTATATATTTATATATACTTTTTTTTTTTTTTTTTTTTTTTTATGTTAGTAATATGATATATAAGATAACTAAGTATTTTAGTAAAGTGTACTTGATCAATTCTCAGTTTATTTGAAAAAATGACTGAACTTCTGTTGGGCGCCACTTTGTAATAACGCAAAAATAAAGTAACTAAAAATAGTAATTAAAAATATAAATATTAGTAAAAGTAAAAATATTAATATTTAATTAATATTTTTATTTTTATGAAAGTAATAGTTTTTTTTAATTGAAGTAATTAGAATAAATTGTATCGGCAACACACAAGGGACACAGCCTTGAATGATTGCCTCAAATATATTTGTAAGTTGTTAGAAGTCTATTGATTATTTTAGCCTATATTTTATTACTCTAAATTTGTGGATTACCTTCCTCCTGATGGTCGGAGGGTTCTCGAGGTCGAGCTTCGAGAACGATCAAGTAAACTCTACAATGCTATTATTATTTAAATGTGGGTGCGCATGCACCTTACCTTGTCCGCAGCTGTCTCTGGTTGTAGTCGACGTGACAAGGATGTAGTTTATTAATTTTTTTATCACTCAAGAAAGAATAATTTAACACTTTGACAAATTCGTTATATGAAAAAGAAAAGCAAAGTTATCGCAGGCAATGTCCTTTGAGTGGTTGTGAGAAATTCAGCTGTGCTCCTGCACTTGTCTGTCTGGGTGGTGCTCCTGCACTTCTCGCTATGGAGGGTGCTCATGCACTGATGAGAGGAGACGATTTAGGCCAGGTCCGCCAGAGCCATCGGCGGCCCGATCAAAGGTGTCGGTGTCCCCAAAGAAAATTGTCTTTTTCCCTGGTGAAAGCGACCCTGACCGGACCATCCCCCGTCTCCGGCGGCACATGAAAGAAGTTGCATGTGTTGCGCTGTACCGTTATAATCCCGTACAGTGTCCTGTACGAGACTAGATAATAGGAATCGTTCCAATCACCAGTGACTTGATTTATTGGGGTTATTTTAGATTTTATTACTTGCGTACGACAACTCGACCGTTATATATTTTATTGAATGAAAATAACGGATTTACAAAATTTATGATATGTACATTTGAGCATATCATTACATTATCAATATTATTAAGTAGCAAACATCGTTTAAAAACAGTCGTTATTTTATATTTAAATGTCAATATTTTTGTCAATTTTTAACGGTTTTAAAAATGTATGTAATGGTTTGCGTCTTTATGCGAAACTTTCATATATTTTTTAAATTCTAATGAGAAAAACATATATATATATATACAGGTATTCTTGTATTATCCACATTTTCAAACTTAAAGTACCTAATAAAATTAAAAACTGTTAATAATTTTAAAGAATTTCTTCAAAGTTCTTACTTGAACCTGTTTATAAAAAAAAATATTGTCTATGCATTTTGAATTATTTTTTATTGCTGCAAGTACAATTTGTGAAGAACTTTGTGTTAATTTTTCAATCTTTTTGACTTATATTTTTTTAAATTTTATGTATTTATGATTATTCATTTTTGAATTGCAATAAAAAAAACAAAAGTAGGTATATGTAAAAAACTATGGTATTACATTAATATTTACGTTTTCCATAGTTTTACCAACATTATTCAATTTTTAACCAAATATATGTACTTCAATCCAAGTAGAAGAAATTTCAAAATATGTTGACACAATAAAAAAAAAAGCAAAACAAAACAATAAAACACACATCATTGTAAAACCAAAAATATCTAACATCGAATATCACATAAAATGTTATGACTCATAACTGACTATATAGGCTTGATATTCGATTTAATACATAAATAATAAATTGAATATAATTATTTCAAATAAAAATTTATAAATAATATAATATTTTGCTTTGAAATATTAGAACAAAAATAAAAAATGTATAATATTGTACTTAATTAAAATAGTTTTTGATAAAAAAAAATTGAAAATAATATTTTGTAATTACTCTAAATCGATTAAATAAAAACATGTTTTTAACAACACATAATTATTACGTTTAACCATACTGTAATGCTATCATCTCGAATACACAAAATACAAATAATTATAATTTAAGGTACCTAATAATAAAAGTTTTTCAATTTCCACCTTTATATACTGATATGTAGAATACACTTAACATTAAAATAAAACAACCAAATTTAAATAGGAATAATTTTTATTTTATTTTTGAGATTCTAATATTCTATATAAATATTTATTGGGATAAAATGGTTCCATCACATATGTTGTATTAAATTAAAAATTAAAAAAAACTTGTGAAAAACGTATTATAATCTAAGTAATATTTTGATTTATTTTACATGGATAATACTTTAATTTTTGGCGTATTAATTTATGATGTATTAGGTACTCGCTTGTCTTCCGATCTTGTTTTACACTAATAATAATAACAATAGTAATAATAACTGTTTTTTTGAAAACAAATGTCAAATCTAAATAAAATATAATTTTTTTTCCACATGAATGAAATTTTTTTTTACAAAAGCATTGAATAAAGAGTATTATTTAAGTTTTGCAACATGTTGTAACTAAACGCATTGTATTGTACCATGTTGCGTTAGGGAATAAAACGAATAATACTACTCAGTATTATTTTTCCCAATAATCGTACATTTTTAGATTACAAAAAAAAAAAAAATCTAATGTTCACTAGTTTGGTGTGGCTCCCCTCATCAATAATAGGGTGAAAAAACCTTACAGGAGGTGACTTATCTCCGAACCCCTATATATGTATATATGGTGTGTGTCACAATAGTAAAATATAACAAAAAATAGGTTTTACTCAGATGAGTCACCGAAATAATCTCGTTCGACGTAATAAGAGTATATACATTATACAAAATATATTACATTTTTCAATTTTCGTACTACTATGTTTTAATGTAGGTACCTTACGTGCAAAATATATTTTACCGTTTTACTGTAAAATAAAATGAAATATAATGTATGCTGTCATCATATTATAACAGTTTTATTTTAATAATAATTAAATCATATACATTTCATTGATGTTCATTTATTAATTTACTATTGATCTGCCATTAAAATGTAACGAATAAAATGTATGAAACATAGAATAATAATACTATACGAAGTTATTCATAATAATTACTCCACACTCCACAGTCCAATCATTTGCGGCTACCTTCTATAAAAATCGAATTAATTCCGACTACAGGTACTTTAATTATTTAATTATTTAGATCTATATATCTCAATGTTTACACATTTTAAGCAAGTCTTTTTTATTACACCCAAATCTCGCTGCAGTATTTACATATTGATATAATCTTGTAATATTGTGTTCTGTAAAAACTAACTTCAACCAACAGGTAAACAACAGACACATCGCACACATTACGCTTATCAATATAATCACATTGATTTTTTATTATCGTCGTAAATTAAATGCCTGTCGGTTGGTGTCGGTTAGCATTTGGCAACCAATTAAGGATATTGAATTTTATCGTTTTAGATACTTAGTGATACATTCTATAGGCGTTCTTGTGTTGCAGTTACTTAAACACCGATCTTGTCAAAGGGAAAAAAAACTTTTTGTACTAACTTAAAATCTATTCAAGTGCTACTTATTATAAATATACTGCGGGGGCCGCTGTCGATTTAAAACTTCTTACGTAAAATATCCATCGCCATACTCGTATCGGGCCTTAAGTTGTGCCCCATCAAATGTTTCTATAATAATAAGACGTGGTTGGAACACAAACATCGAGAAGTCTTTAGGAGTCTTGGTACTTTCTGTCAATGTAAAAGGATTTCAGTTGGGCCTTTGGATCGATGATTCCAGCTGATATTGCTTTTTTCCATTTACTAACCTGTCTTTTGGATGTTAGAATATTATAGGTAATATATTGTTGTATAATATTACTCCAAAAATGAACATTGAAAAGGTATATGTTAAAAAATACATTAGCGTTCTACGTAATATAATTTATATTATTAAGATAAATTATAGAAATATTATTATACTGTCACATATACTCCACTACTACACCAGTATAAACGATCATATGCATGCTCTTAAATAATTTTTGATCGGATTTCGTCGATAGATCATCGTCAACCGTCGTACCTTTAGCTTTTACATTGTTCCGATTTTTTTTTATAAGACTCTCGAGAATTTATTGTTATCGTAGTATTATATTACACACGTATATAACATGGGTAAACATAATTAAATCTGGTCATCGCATTTTTATTGATTTTTTTTCGCGATAGAACCCGCTGAGCTAGTGAATGGTTTGAGAAATAGGGGTTATTATATTTTCCGATGATACTAAAATACAAAATGCGAACTACAAGAATATCTACTTAAAGCGTATGCTGTGTACGTGTAATACATCTATTGAAAATATAGTATTTTTATACAATAGCTGTGTTTAAATAATATACAAACACAAATTAGGAAATCACTTTAATAATACGCTTTAATTTTAAATACGTACCATGAAAAGTTTTTTAGGTGTATCTGTTGTTTATAAAATATATAAATATATGATATAATATAAAATTATAACTGTGTTTAGAACAAAACATTTTTTACCGATGTATTTTACTTACTATACAAATGTATGCATACATTATACCTATGAAATTATAAACTTAAAATAATAATAATAATTTATTATTAAAAATACTGAAGGTGTCTATGTATATAATATGTATATATGTACTGAGATCTGAGAAGTGCTTTATGCTAGAATTGTAACTCCATACATAAATGTTTTTAATTTTTAATAGTTTCATAAATGTTCTAGTTAATATTGATTTATGTTTTTTTCAATTTTTGATAAAAATACGAACAAATATTAAAATTTTAAACTAATAACTAAAATGACGGTACAAATAATATTAATAAAGTTTCCATTTTCTTAACACTGATATTTTTAATTATTTATTCTTACTTTCATAATATATATGTTGTTTGTTGAAATGTTTATTAGAAAATTTATAAAAAGAGAACCCTCTTTAAATAAAGTATAACAGTATTTAAAATTAAAATTTTATTTATTATCAATTAATATTTTCTAATAATTATTATTTAGTTTTAAATAGAAAAACCTATATATTACAAGTCTGAATAGAAAAAATATTTATGTTATTGTATACATATTATATTATTAATGAAATAACGGAAAATTAAAATGATGTTATGAAAAGTTGTTCACTTTCACTTATTCTACAATTTAATTTAATACTGGATAATTATTGTATGTTTTAATATCCTTGATGAATATTTAATTTCGATTGAGTACCTAGAATACATTATATTTATATATTAATATATTAAATTATATAGATATAATATTTAATTCATAATATAATACATAATTATTTATTAAATGGTTACTGTTTTTACTAATTGTTTGTTTGTTTTAAATTTATTGTTTATAATAAAGGCTTAATAATTGCATTCAATTGTATAGGTATAGTTACTTAATCAAACATTCTAAAAATATTGGATAATTTAATATGAAAATCATATTAATATAAAATTAACCAAAATTACATTTTAGGAAAAAACTAATACAATAACACAATTATAATACTAGAAATAAAATAATAGATTTAAAATAAAACTTTTCAAACTAAAACATATTTTGCCTTTTATTATCACTATATGTAATTTTTGTTGTTACAACTACAAAGAAATAGTATAAAAATAATAGTACAAACTGAAAGAGTAAAAACCTAAAAATTCAATTCAAAAATGAAAATAAAAAAAATAAAAATAAAGTAATAATAACATGGTGGTACGTTTATTTATTTACTACGTTTACTAACATGGATTTACACGCTATAACTTTAAAACGGTTTATGATCTTGATTGTTGCTAGCGTAAGGCACATTGGATGATCAAATAAAAACACGAATATATACATTTCTTGGACTGTGAAAAAAATGCACTATAAAACCCTTTTAAATCCATTTAAATTTCTTAATAATGCGTTAAAATATGCAATAAAATTCCGAAAATTACATTAAGAAATTCATTAAAAATTGAACAATTTCTTGGCATACATATTACTATAAAGAATTGTATTAATAATAAATAAAAATGTGTTAAGACTATTGAAAATCAAATATTAAATATAGGTATTTTATAATGAATTAACACTTAAACTCATCATTTCATATTATAAACATAAGGAAAATCTTTTTGAATACGAAAATAAATATTATTTTATTTAATCCAATTGCAATAATTAGTGTTCGCAAATTTAAACAGTGTTTTTTTTAATTTTTTTTTTTTTTAAAAAAATGAATAATAAATGTGTACAATAGAAGAACAATTAAAAACGGCTTCATTTGAGGATCGTACAGATTTCACACAATACTCACTATGAAAGTATAACATTTTTAATATATTATACAACTTACGTATACGATAAATTAAATAATCCATACCTAAAAATTGTCACAATCATATAGTATATAATATATTACCATGTTGATTATAAAAATAATAATAATCAATAGCATATTATTACTCGTATTAAAATAGAATATAAGAGCTTATAAATCGTCGTCACACCGGTGGGAGGAGGGGAGGAGATGCCCCGGATACGCGGCGACAGACGAGGACATAAAAAAATAATATATATATATATATATAAAAAAAAAATGAAATAATGGGGAAAAAAAAATCAATAAAAACAGAAATATTTTGAAAAACTGCATGTATATAATATCGTATACTGATATGTACTTATATATATATATATATATATGTACAACGCGACGTGTACGAAACATCGGCGAAACCGTCGCTCGCGCGCGAGCGGGGGAGATTCATATTTTCGTTTCCCTCGGTCACTAAAAACAAGGGACCGTAAAAATGCAACGACGGGAACAGTCGTCCGCTCGCCGTTTCCCCCTCGTCCAGCGGCGGTTCTCGAGGGCGGCGGCGGCGACTCTATACGACCGCCGTCGCTGCAGTCGCCCCTCTATCGCCCGCGCCTAACAACCCCCCCACTGCTTCCATCTGAACCACGACGACAACGACGACGACGACCCCTCACCGCTCGACCAATAATCTTAATAACATAAAACTGGGCGGTATCCCACACACACACGCGGGCATGTACACAAAGCGCACACCGAGTCGTGTGCGTATCGCGTATAAAGTAAAGTAAAAAAAAAAAGAAAAAAGTCCACCACTGCGGGGTGACAAATATCGTCCACGCTGCGTAACTTATCCGTCCCGCACATCTCTCCTATGTATAATACACACGTATATGTGATACCTATATATAGTATATACATATAGGACGTATAGACTCGAACGACGTAAGATACATAGTAATAATGTACATCGCGTGCACTATATATGTATAACATAACAACATAATATTATATACTATTATTATTATTATTATTATATCGACTATCTGAAATTGAATTTCGCGTCCCCCCCACCCCCGCGCCGGCACCGAGCACCTGGTTTGTAGTACCGAAGACCGTGCAGTCATCAGCTCATCGTTCCGCCGCCGTCGAGATCGCGTCCTGCAGTCGACCCTCCGTGGATCTATGTTTGAGAATCCACGGGATCTACGCAAAAAAAAAATCGTGAATGTCATCGCGTAGCGCGCGCCAAGGTTCGTGACGTCACAAGCGCGCGTCAATCGATATATAGTATAATATAATATTCCGTTTCGGCAGCGCTATTTTTTTTTCCTCCTCGTTTTTCCCCATTTTTCTCCCCCGGTTTTTATTTTTTATTATTATTTTTTTTTTTTTTTTGTTTTGTACTTTTCCCTACTCGTGAGGTTTTTTTTTTTTATTTTATTTTAGGTTTTTCTCCCCTTGTCCCCGTGTATAACAGCATTATAGTATAATATGCAATTCGCGAACACTATACATACACCACCACTGCCAGCCGTACACAATATACGCGACACGGCCGTGTCGTCCCCGTATGGACGCGACACGCGCGTACGACGCGCGTAATTGGGCTCGACCGCGTGCGCGTCTCCTCAATATAATAATAGTAATAATAGTTGCGCACGTGCGTACGCGCGCGCGCGCGCTCACGCGTGTGTGCGCTCGCGTGTGTGTACACGGGTGTGCATGTGTGTGCGCGAGCGGTACGGCGCGACGTGGACGCGGAGACGTCGTCGTCCGTCGGCCGTCCGTCGCCGCCAAAGTCGCCACCGCGTTGTCATCACCGCCGCCGCCGCCGCCGCCGCTACCACCGCGCGTCGCAACCCCTTGGAGGAACCGCCACCGCCGCCGACCGTGGCACCCCGACGACGGCGGCGGCGGCGGCGACGACGACTGCCCTCGAGCGCGCGTCGTATATTATATTATTATTACTATTACTATTATTATTATTATTATTATTATTTTATGATTCACCACCGACGCGCGCGACGACGAGTCGTCCGCGTCCAGTCGATACGTGTGTGCCACCGTCGGCGGAACGTTGACGTGGTGGCGAGCGCGATAATAATAATAATATATAATCGTCTTCGTCGTCGTCGTCGTTACACTTGATCGGACGCAACAATATAATAGTAATCACTACTCTGTTAATTTTTTTTTTTCAACATTATACAGTAAAATATTTTCTATTTATTTATTTTTATAAAAAAAAATAAAATAATTTAAAAATACAATTTTTTTTTTATTTTTTTTTTTTTTAAATACTCGAGCCACGTGCCGAATATTAATCGTCTGCCACGGGCGATGCGCGTCACTCACGTCGTGTGATACCGGAAAATTTCTCTTTCGAACGTTTTACGACAAACGACACGAATCGCGAAGACAGCATGCACCCTCACAAACGCGGTCGTCGTCAACATCGCAGTCGTCTGTACCGCCGTCACAGCCACGCGTCTCGCAACTCTTTCGATTGTCATGTCACTGCTGTCGTCGTGTCCAGTAAGTAAATATGGAAAATAGTCATTAAAATATATTCATAATAATAACATTCCATACTCGATGGGTACATATTTTAATATGCATATTTTATTTAGTGAAATTCAATTTCATTTCTCGCTACTGCATTGCTGTTAATAAAACGTGTTTTTTTAAAATGTATGCGAAGAATTTTTTCTAAAATTTGATTAAACGTGTTGAGTATTTTGGGGAATGCCAATGATGATGGATGCCAAATGATCGGAGTTCTTCAAAAGTTGTTTTCCTTTATATGCTTAATGGGTGTATAATACATTTATGTACAAATATCCGTAATATAAAAACGTTAAATTAAAGAGTATGCGCGCGCGTATGTGTATGCGAAACGTGCATTTTCAAAAGTTCGTTAAACACACGCACACGCACTGTCGCGTCAGTCTGTCGGCAGACACGTGTGTCTGACTGTAGTGCACAGTAATTTTAATATGTGATATAATAATAACAGTATACACAGGTTCTGGTGAGTAGATACTAGATAGTATAAAAATGTACCTATACGTTTCTCGTGTCTCGTTTATTATTTGTCGTAATTTTAAGTACCTATCGTTATTGCGTTTTTTTTTTTTTTGTTATATATCGCGTGTATATGGAAATGTTACTAAATTAAATATTCACAGTAGTTATAATTGTAATAATACACATTTTAAATTTTTCTTTTAGACACTTTTTTGTTTTGTCTGCACAATTTTTTTTTTTTAAATCACGAATAATTATTGTACCATTCTATATTATTTTAACTTTAATACATTCAAATTTTGATGGTCTTTATTATAAATAAATATATATATATATATATATATATTATGTTTAAACTAATAGAATAACAACATTATTTAAATTAAATTTGTAACTAAATTACTAAATATATTAATTTAGTATTTAATTATCGTTAATCGCTCAAAAATAGGCATGATTGAACACAGATAAGTAATTGTGTAATTAATGGTAATTACTACAATTTAAACATACTTAATATGATAACTGTATTGATTAACCATGATTATTTTTAAAATATTATTGAAGCCTGAAGGAGATACTCACATTACATTAGTAGACCTACTTTTCCGTGATTACCAGCTAATAGTTAAATTATTAATATTGATTATTTACTTAATAGTTTATATTTATAATATTTTTATACTACTTTATATTTTTTCTTAAGTTTTCAATAATTCTAAGAAAAATAATAAGTAGATTTTATAGGTAGATACCATAATAACTGCTTCATTAGGACAGTATTCGCAATCAACGAATTGAATGTGTAAAAGGTATATTATCTAAATAGACAAGATTATAAAATGTATATTATGAAATTTATTTATTTATTTTACGAAGTACCGAATTTAATTTTAAATTTATTCAAGCGTTTGAGTACAATATATTCTTTAAAAGAAGAAAAAATGAATTTAATAGTTTAAAAAAGTCAAGTACCTATTAGCTTTTTAAGTTTTTGTTTACTAAATCGTTTAAATTGAATTTTATATTTTTATTATGTAGATTAATTTAAATGTGAATTTATAATTAATGGCTTTATATATTAGGTTTTCAATATTTCAATATTGATTACTTCGGAGATGTCATTAAAGCTTTAATTCAAATGTCCAGTCAATATTTTTTTAAGTGAGAGATGAAAGTAATAAACTAGTCTAATGTATTTTGTATGTACTACATATTTTAAAATTTTTTGTATAAAGTGTATGTGTATTATACTATACTCGTAATACGTATCTAGTAATTTTATATACTAATTTTATATTTATCAATAGGGAAAATAAATATTTTTAAATTGATATTTATTAGAAAATTATATATTTTATGAGTCAAGTTAAATTATTTATTTCCTTTGCCTATACAAAGATTTTCTAGAAACCTTTTTATATGTTTATAATTTTAAATACCCTTAACATAATGTGGTGTCATACCTAAAATGCTATATCAGTACATATTATATTATAACGAGCTAATAGTTACATTAGATGACTACGTTTATTGAGGGGGCTTGAAATGTTTTCAAGAGGCTAAGCCCCCCAATCTTGTACGTAATTTATTGCATTAAAAATAACTCAATTTTTAATTTATTGAAATATTTATAATTTTTCTTTTACTTTTTTTAAATTATAAAAGGGTTTTAAAATTTCTATATAATATTTAAATACAAAATATTAACGATAATATATATTTTTAAATCTATATAAATTTATGGTTTCTCTAGTAAAAACTTAATTGTCACATGTATCAATTATTATTAGCGATTGTGTAAATCCATATTTACGGCGCATACTGATATGTGATTAAATTATTTTAAGTTTTAATATTTAATTATATATCAGCGTTATACATATTCAAACAATGTGTTCACAAAAGGTTAATAATTAAAAGGAACTAAATAAGTTTATTACGCGTTTACGATATAATAGCATTTTCTCACTTTGTGGTTTATAGTAGGCAGTTACGTACAAAAAACATGTATGTTTACCTTTAAAGCTCATTCAACTACAATCGTAGCGGTTTTTGTACTCAAATTAAACGTACTTATTTATTTAGTTTTTTTACAAATATTAAATAATAGTATACATTTTATAATATCCATAGCCTGCAATAGTAAATTATAAATTTATTTTTCAATGTTTAAGAACCTTTGTAATGTACATAATATTATATTATATCTATGTAGAAACAATAAAACCAATTAAATTTAGATTTTTTTTTAATTCCTCAATTTGTCTAGTATAATTAAAATAATAATTATTATTATTTTATAATTGATTTTATTATTTATTTAAAGTTATTTAAATTAATTGGCAAATAGTTTTAATTAAATGTCAATATACTGATTACTGATGAGTATTTGAAGGAAACTATTAGAAGTACGTAATATCCAAAAATTGTATCCCTTAATTGCCGTCAGTAATGTCACAAAAAATTAGAAAATATTTGAAATTTCAACATGTAATATTAATTATAATTTATAATTATATTATACGATACATTATACATGATAGTACCTAATACCTATCATTAATTTAGCTAATAATATGATTAGTTTTAATTTTTGTAAAAATATCATACATGGATTCTATAATATAAAAATTATTTAAATAATTAAAATAACATTTAATAAAAAACAAATATATATTTTTTTTAATGGTCTATTCCAGGAACCAAAAATTAACTTTTAACCCCGTCCGTTTTAAAACTCATTAAGCTTTTAGTGGTTCAAAATTATTTTAATGAATTTTTTCGGAAAGTGAACTCTACAATAGACACTTGTTTTTATCGTTGTAGATAATTTGTAATACCATTTGTTTATTGTAAAATATTGTTCCTTATGAAATAGTTAGTTACTTTCGTTCTCTTTTTAATAATTATTATACAGTTCAAGCCTATATGCTTAATAAAAGTTAATATATAATAGAACGAAGTATAAAATATATTCTGAATACGTTCCTAGAAATGGGGTGACGTTGGGTAGTTTAAGTACTTTTACAATACAAGATGTATTTATATAAAAAAAATTGTAGTCAATAATAGAAAACATACGTTTGACTCTTATCGACTAAATGTATGCATTTTTGATGTAGCTGACGTTGGTATAGGCCAGACTCAATATCTGGTTCTTGTAAAAATATTAATTATCATCATCAATTTTTATTTTTTCATCACTTTTATTTAAAAAAAATTGTTTATGAGATAGATGTAGTATTGAAAAATATTGTAATATTATTATTGATAGTATTTTTTTAAGGTCATTGTCTAATGTTTTATATTTTATTAGCTTCTGAGACTTAATCATAATAAACTCATTATTACATTTTAAATTTATGAGTTATGACATGGTAAATTTTTTTATTCATTATTTATATTACCTACCTATTGGCTATTATTATATGATTTACAAAAAAAAAATAATATATATATATTTAAAAGAAAGTTATTTATAGTTTTTGTTTAAACTACAAACTTTAATAAAATATAATACACAAACACTAGTTTTTTGTCATTTGATAATCAAAATAACGATCTACGAACCATAAACTATAAATTAATAAAATAAATACGATACATACCAAGTTTATATAGATACTTGTAAGTTGTAGGTATCAATTCAAATTGCGTTTGTATATTTTAAATTAGAGAAAAATGTATATTAAATCATACAATTTAAGCTCGGAAATGTTTACTTCGTCGAGCTTAACCAATGCGGATTAGGTGAATACCAGAGGGGGCATAGTCCCAGGGCCCATCTCTTTCTACGTTAAATTATGCGTATAATATTTTACAAGTAAAATATAAAATAAATGTATTCATATCACGAAAAATCACTAAATAATAAATTCAATAAATCAAAATAATACATAATACTAAATTGATATCTGATACTATATTTTGTTAATTAAGCGGGTCTTTGAATAACAATAGGTAATTGTGCCCTTTTCACACTTTTAATGTGTTAATAGATAATTAAGAAAAAAAATCATTGAAGCTTTGCGAAATCTAACTATATTAAAATGGTGTAAAAAACCAAAAAACAGCAATATTGTGGAAAAAACTGAAAAAGAGAGAAAACATATTTTACATTATTATTGATTAATATTTTGGAAAAAAATTATAGAAACTAAATTTAATCATATTTCTACTCATGAAAATTAAATTTACCCTTAGTATTAAAATTAAATTGTTCAATTTCAAATGTTTTCAAATTAATTAAAGTATAAAGTATAATTTGATGAAAGTAATATATTTAATATAAAATATCTGAGAAGATTTTTGAAAAGTTATTACAATGTGTATTTTAAGTATGTTGTTTTGAATATGATTGTAATTGTATTCAACAATCTCAGTTGCCAATTGTTTAGTCAAAAGAGATTTAAAAAAAAAGTTAAAAAAATAAAAAATAAGTATTGATCAAGAAAGATATAACAAAATGTGACATTAACATTACCTAATGATATTCTATTCAGAAAATGATATTTTTCAATTGATTGAATGTCTTTCATATTGAACAGTAAGAGAGTTAAAAGGTTACATATACTAGTTGCGGACGAATTGCGAATTGTTCAGAACAATAATATAACTTAACAATTGCGGGTTTCGTTACCAAAATACTGACTGTGGACATAAATTTAATAAAAATCACGTGTGTTGGGGACACAAATATTTTCCTTCACCACTTTTTCAGTACTTAAATAAGCTACCGCAAAAAAAATGGTAGGTGGGATTAAAAATATTTGTGTTTTGTAAAAGAGCAACCGTTATTTTTAAAATATTTTTTTATAAAATATATTTTCATTATATCTTCTTTTTGAAACAGTCTAGTTGTATAAATGTTTATGTATTAATTTCACAACTTGAATATTACAGCATTTGGTTGTTGATGGATGCTTTCTTTTTTTGCTCATTTAAAGTTCGTACAGTAGTACAATTCATTTATTTTATATTTCCTGATGTTTGCAATCGTTATTATTAAAAATTATGAATTGAAATTTGTTCGTAATTAGTATACTATACTTGTGTCCGAAGTTTATATGTCACCTTTTAAGGTTTCGTTTACAGCTCACATGGTTTTTATTATTTTGTCCGTAATTAGGAAACACCTAGTTAAGAGTTGCTCACTAGTCACTAGGTTATAGCTGTTTGGGGTTTTTGGATCCAATTAATTAATAATAAGGCCCTGAGAACCACATTTTTTAATTCTATTAATACGTTATAATACCAAATATTGGAAATTTAGTTTGACCTAACCTAACCTAACCCGAGATTAATATGGGAAAATGGGATTAAAGAAATATATGTTTATAATATTTATAAAATATTTGTTAGTTTGACTATTGATGATTATCAATTTTATAAACTAAGAAACATAAATCGTACTTAACTATCTTAATTCGATAGTCATAATAGTTTTACTTGTAATAATTTAAATATTATTTTATTATCTATATTGAATATCATATTTTTTATTCTATATAACAATACGCATATCTTAAAAAAAATTAAATTGAATTATCATTTAATTATTTGTGTATGAATAATACTATTTAACCAGGATTGTATGTGGATAGTATTAATTATTGTCTATTTGTGGACATTGGGCAAAGTTCGAAATGTTGTATTAGTTGAAAACCGTTGTTAAATAAGCATGTGCCAAGTGTTGGACGTTACCCTAACTACCCATAACATGGATAATAGATATATTTCTGATGTTGTTTACTAACTACAGTATAATAATAATGAATTATTTTCTTCATCCAAAAACTTAACTACTTTTTATTACATTAATTTAAATAATATTAAATAATTAATAATTGTTAATTTGTTTTGTTTTAGTTTATCTTCGATATTAACAAAGAAATACTGATATGCAGACAATCGGTAAAGCAAATAATAAAATGGACTTTCCTTTAAATTGGACTGATATATTATTAAAATCAATATCAGGTAAGACGAACTATACTATTGATGTAAAAATAGGAACTAAACGTATTGCTACCAACCAAGATCTAAGAGACATTACAAAAAAAAGACGTAAACAATCAAATCCTACAAGGATATCTTCTAATGAAGAAAATACGAAAAATGAAAGCGACAAAAAAATATTATTTTCTACCAAAAATAAAAGCGAACTGAACAATAGTAAAGAAGCAACCGATTTAAAATTAACTTGTCCCCAATATCCTTTGGCATCTTTACCTCTAAATCTGACGACATCTGAAAACCAAAAACTTTTACCAAATGAGGTACAAAAACTACAATTTTCCAATGATATACAACTGCAAAATGACTCATCAACGGAAATTTCTAATAACCCCAATTCGTTGCATCAAACATTTTCGAATGAAATTTCACATAACAATAATAAAGACAACTATTTGACTGAATCTTCAACCTGTATGATGCCGTTTTCTAAGAACCAACCATGCACATCAGGAACTAATGTTGGGCCTACTTCTGTTCAAATATTTAATCCAGAAGCATTTTGTGATCAATGTAACAAAGAATTTTGTAACAAATATTTTTTAAAAACGCACAAGGCTAATAAACACGGTGTTTTCAGTGACGGCTATTCAAATAGTTCCAGTATAGATCAGTTGGATAGAATTAAAATAACAGCATTACCCACGACTTGCGATTTCTCTTCAAACATTAATGATAATTATATTGGTGCTTCAACGTCATCTTTGTTTAAAAGTCCTGTATTGTTTTCTCCGTCATCGGTAAATCAAAGCACATTTGTGTCCAAAAATATATTTAACAATCAAACACGAGCGTTTTGTAGTATATGCCAGAAAGAATTCTGTAACAAATATTTTGTTAGGAAACATAAAGCTAAAATTCACGGTATAATAGACGATGGAGACTTTAAGTTAACTGATGATCTCCCATTGAACTTCAAAACAAATTTACAGATCAAAAATGAATTTTTAGATTTTGGAGTGTCCGATTCATGTGATAAAGATGTTCAAACAGTATCGCCATCTTTTCATGTTAACGAATCCATATCTGAAATTTCAAAATCACATGAAAAATTATTCTTAAAAGATACTCAATCATCAGAAGATAATGAAACAGAACTTGTGAAGAAATACACAACATCTGAAACTCCACATAATAACTTTAAAGTTGAAAATACAGATGATGAGCGAAATGTGAACTACATCAATAAATTAAATATTGAATTATGTAATGTCATCGATCTTCATAGTACTGAACTTACTAGTAATTCAAGTCATATCACAAACACAAATGCACATTATGAAAAAGAAGTATTTAAAAATGATTGTTTAAAACCAAGCACTAAAGGTATAAATCAGCAACCTACTGAATTTAAGACTAACACTAATACCCCCATTAACTTAATTACAAATAATTGTGTCAACGATAATTTGACCAACAAAATTATTGGGAATAAAATTAACATCATAAATAATTACCTTCCAGATACAATAGCAACTGTTGAAAATGAAAGTAAAATAAATAAAAAAATTGAAACAGATGAATCTAAAATTGACTTGATGAGCAAAAGCAAGTTACTTACATTACAGAATCTATTTTTTAAACGTAACGGTAATACGTTGGAGAATATCTCAACATGTAATGTATGTAACACCCAAGTTAATGGATCTTTAAAAGCTCATATTTTCAATAAACATGAAAACATCGTTAATGAACTAATGAATGAAACTTTAGAGTGTAATGAAAATTTACGTAACGAACATTCATGTCATGAATGCCAACAAATGTTTAATTCTGATGCATTGTTGAAAGAACATATTGAGCAATGTGAATGTAACATTAAAGGCATGGGTAGGGCTTCGGCTAGTAGTAAAAATTCTGCAGAAAATGAGGAATATATTAATCATCATACCAAAGACTTCGGTGAAAAAAAACAGACTACCATGTTAAGTAGTTTTTGCAAAATATGTAATAAAGAATTGTGCAATAAGTATTTCATGAAAACTCACATGCAACGGATGCACGGTATATCGATTCAAAATGGTAATCATATTGGGGGAGTAGTGTGTGATATATGTAACAAAGAACTTTGTAGTAAATATTTTCTACGAGTACACAAACAGAACTCACATGGCATAGTTGAACATGGATCTTGTCAAAAATATTGGGCCGATTCGATGACTGAGAATGGACAACTGTCAGATGAACCTGAAAATGCTCATAGATATTATAAGCACTATACTGAAGTGTGCAACATATGCCTTAGACGATTCAGAAGTTCAAAATGGTTAAGAGCTCATTTATTAAACGACCATGGTTCTGAGGGGAAAATTCAATGGAAGCATATTCAAAATCATTTAGAAGAAGAAAAGCAAAACTTGCAATCTAACTGCGAGTTGAACGCGAGCTTAATAGCAATTGAAAGTCCTAAACAAAATCCAGTCGAGGAACAAACAATATGTGATGAAATGAAACAGTACCGTTGTTCATATTGTTCTTTTACCACATCTATTTTATCGTTTCTTTTCGTGCATGAAAAATTTCATCTAGCTGAAAATAAAACCACAAAGGACATGTCGTTAACATGTCCTACTTGCAACGCTGTGTTTCAAAACAAGACACAGTTGGAAAATCATTTTACACATTGCCATTTCAACTCTGATGCAATGAATTCACCCGTTCCATATACTACTTTACACTCACCAGACAACACACACGTTGCACTCAACGCTAGTGAAGATTCGTCGGCAGATAAGTCATTGGATAATAACGGAAATGACGTATTCACCGACAAACTTGGAACATCGATCAAGTTGTGTCAAACCGAAAACGCATCGGCATCTACAGGAAAAAATCACCATATTCCTCAGTCAAATCAAGAACCGTTTATAATGCAGTCGTTTTTTCTTGAAAACTGTTCAGTATCTCCGTCGGTCAAGAAGGAAATGACTGGTCGTAGTGATTCATTTCATTCGTCTCTAGTCTACTTACCAGTCAAAGAAAAGTTAACGTCAACTGTTAATGTTTTCTTCAAACTAACCCCAACATAAATATCTACATTTTAATATCTATATGTAGGTAACTATAGCATTCTATAGTTCTTGTTAATTATAGTTTGTATGAAATAACAATATAATATTATGATATACATCCACAGAATTAAAATAAGACTGAACTACATATTTTATGGGTGCTGGAATGAAATTTGGTGATATCGATAATACTAAAGTTCCTAATTTAGCCTTGAATAAAATATTATGTCATAATATAACATTGGTAGTTTTGTTTTAATTCCAATTCGTAAATTCGAACTACTCCGGGAATTCATATGCTCCAAATTTAAAGTTTAAAGCATAATTAAAATATATTATATAATAATATGATGATTAAAGTTCTACCCAAAAAAAGTAATTTCTACATTTAGATTTTGTAACTCTTTAACGAGTAAAATAATATACACTATTATATTATAATATAGAGTGATTCACCATTATTACAAATATTTATATTAATTAAAACTATAATATGATATTTTTTAAATATATAAAATTAAATTTTTTTTTTTTTTTTGGAAACTTTAACATACGCAATACAAAATTTCGTCTTAGAATTAAAATGATATATCACTTGTGTTTAATATTTTTTGAACAGCCGTCAGTCACCAATAGTTAACACAATTTATAATAGATGATATCACTTAATTAATTTTTATTGTTTAATCATTATAAACTAATTATTTTTCTAATTGTGTATTTAATTTTAATTGATTTTGTTTTTAAAATATTATCGGCCGAAAGTAATTATTTTCTATAGAAAGTTATAAACCAACTAGATCTTGAAAATTAATAACTAAAAATTAAAACTTCTTACTTCCTAAAATATTAAGCCTTTTTTATTAAAACAATGCATATTGTAACATCTAAAAAATATATTTAAATTATAATCTCTTTAAATTATAAATTTTTAAACTTTTTTTTGTTATGTAGTGTTGTCATTGTCTTAGATACCATACGATAATAATAATTGTTTTAGTTTTTGAGAAGTTATAAAATATTGTGATTTTTTACCAAAAATATTATTGTTGTTAAAGTTTCCATAAAAAAAAAAAAAATTGTAATACTTTCAGCTACAGAAATATCTCATGTTACGTATGATAAAAATCACTCTTTGGCTTATATATTTATATTATATTATATTATATAGGTTTCATAAACGCAGTTGTTTTAACTTATTTATTATAGTTCAGTTTAGTTACCTATATTTTAAAAGCACCCATTCAAATGTAATAATGGTAATGGGTTTTTAAATCAGATAATCAAAAATTGTTTTAAGCACTGCCTTGACAACTAGGTCATTGGCTTGATAATCAAAATTATACATTAAACTAGTTCAATTTTATAATCAAAAAAATAATAATTTCGTTATTATGTTTTACAGTTAATATTAATTAAAGTTATCGTTATACAAGCACGATTGTTTATCTTTTTTTTTTATAGATAAGACTATTATTATTGCTAATATAATACATAAATATATTTTATGTAGGTTTACTAAAATGCAAAGAAATTGATAAATCATTAATCAAATAATAGATTCGTCATGATCTATGAAATTAAATAAAAAGTAGGTAATTAGTAATTTGAATTCCTTCATCATTTTAATTACTTGGGCTCGGATTTACATGCTATAAATATTTTTTAAAAAATGAACTTTAAAATAAAAATGTTGAATGTATATACATAGTATATACATAGTTTTAAAAACCAAAAATATTCACAAGAAAAAAAATAATAATGATGTACAAATCAAATCTTACTGTTATTGATATTTATTTTATTTCTATTTTATTAAAAATGGTTTACATTAACTATAAAATGTTACCTAAAAAATAAAACATATAGTATCTTAAATCGAAAGCAAGTAAACATTATTAGTAAAATAATTTTCGATTGAACATTTTTTTTATTTGACCTTTATAAAAAATAATATATAATATGTAACAAGGCAATATCAATTTTATTTAATATAAATGAAAAAAATACCTAACTAAAGCATTCAAGTTGCATTACAATACAGTTTTTTTAATTCTCAGTTTATCAATTTTTTACCTAGAAAAACCTCTTTTCAAATCCATTTTATTTATACAATAATATGGTCAGTATCAATATTATAGAGAATTCACCAATATCTATCGTATCCTTATCGTAACGATAGCTATCGTAAAAAGTAGTGGGCCATTCAATAACATTTGTTTACGTATAGTGTATGACTGTGTGTCTGTATATCCCTATTATTATGTTGTTAGAGTATTACAATAAGATTAAGACAAGATTATTAAATTTGCGGAATATAATAAAAAATGAGGTTTCAATAATTTCCGTTATTTTCTTTGATAACTTCTGTTGTAACTTGTAATATACTTAAAATATTAATAATATATGTGTATTTAAAAATCCATGTATTATATATATATATATTATCAATATTATGCTTTATAATACTAAAAAATTATGAATATGAATAAAATAATATAAAAAATCGGTAAAATAAACTTTGTAATATAAAATTCTATACTTTCTTTAGATTAAAATTAAAATGTCTATCGAATCTAGTACTTAGCTACTTTTATAACTATTAGAAAAACAACAAACACTATAATAAATATAACGCTACTTTTAAATCCGAGCCCTTATTATTATTTACCTACCAATTATAGTTTATTGTATTTTTATCGGTATTTAGGTATTAGGTACTGATTGTTGCTTATACGACAATGTATCAAATTACTTATAAACATAATAAACGGATTTTGATTAAATAGGTATTTAATGAATAATATAATACAATTTATAAATAGTTTACGTTAGTTTATTTGTCATGTACATATTTATACGACTGTCTTTTTTTATTTTATAGTTTTGACCATTATTCCTATAGGAACTGGTGTGATTACATTTACATATGATTTATAGTAAAATCAACCGTATTGGTTATGTGTTTTATTTTATAGAAATACCGTAAACCCAATAAAATGATTTCCAAATTATAGCTACAGAAAACTAAAATAAAATGAATTGTAATAGTAAGAAATATCTTGATTATGTCTTATATTTATTTTTGGATGATTACCTAATAACTATCAAAATAATACTTTTTTTTTATTATCTACCAACAAACACATTCTGTTAAGGAATATGCTATTATAGTATTATTATCATAATTAAAGCAATTCATACCATAAGTTTGTTAAGCGAAATTCTATAGTAGACTTTCTTATCAAAGAACAATGTGATTAAGCCTAAAATTAAGTTTTATGAAAATGTTTCAAGTTGGTAAATTATCATTCTTCTTGTGTTTAAAAATTATTCAAGAAACAATTGTATATTTGTATCGTTTATTTTAATATCACAATAATATTGTTAAGTATTAACTATGCCTAACCATGTCTCAGAAACACACATTTTAATATTGTTTTTTTATACAATTAAAAATATACTATTGGCTTAATTATCTTGTTCTCAGATTTATACAACAGTGAAAATATCATTAAATTAATTAAATACCTATTTGTTTATAAAATGTTTAATTTATTTAAATGTTGAAAAGTATTTATTTATTTTTAAATTTTTACCTAAAATCAGTTATTACTACACCATCCACATAAAATAAAACAATTAAAAGCATAGATTCTACTTTCTTTTTTTTAAAAAAAAATAAAAAATTCTAAGTATTCATTATAGGTTGTTTAAACACGTTTATATCTTAAAAAAAAAAGTGTAACCATATAATGTGAACTTGAAACATAATTTCTGAAGCATAACTTAACTAATGAATAAAATTGTATGCTTAATAGTTTGATTGAGTTCTTTTGAGATTGAATGCCTTAATCGAATAGAAATCGAATAAAATCGGATGTAGGCATTATATGTATTTTTGTTTTTATTTAAAATCATTATTTTATCTTAATACATATTGCATAATATTATGACACATTTATAACTAAATAGATTTACATATATTATTTCAAAATAGTTTTGTACTATTTACTTACTTACAAGTACGAACCTTATACTGAACTTCATATTTGTGTATGACTATAACTACAGTTATAACTACGCTGCGAGTACTTTATACATGAATATTGTCACACAATTAAGGCTAAACAGTTCTAAACCAAATGTATTTAATATGTTTTCAATCTCATATTCTCATCATCTCATAAATATGTATATATTATCAAGTTCAATTTCTTAAGAATCATCAACACAAATAATTTAATCTTTAATAAATAATTTATGGGTAAATCTCAAATTGACAGATGATACTGGTTGTAGGTTACACCATTCCTATTTTGCATACATACTAATATACAACTATAAATTATGATACCTTATTTTACTAGTTTTATTTATGAATTTAAAAATCAATCTACTAATTAAAGTTCAGGATATTTTAAAACAAAAATTATTGAACTTACACCCTAAAGTGTCAGAACATTTTTATTTATAACATTTGTAGAATACTTTCACTATCTGTTAAAAAATTAAAAAAGCTTTTTAATACTTGTTGGTTAATCATATGAAAAATGCACTCAAGTATACCTATATATTATACTGTGTAATATTTTTAATAATTATTAATATAACCTGAATAATAGTGGTTAATGATTATAATATACTTTTTGGATTTATGTATTGGTTTGTGTTTTATGTTGTTTAAATTAAACTATTCATACAATGTGGAAAAAAATTCTAAAATTGAATAATAATTTCATAAATAATAATATATAATAATGAATATAATATAGTTAACAACAGTATTGAATGTAAACTATTATTCTAATCACATATTTCAATATATTATATTGTTTGTATTTATATTAAGATTATTGTACATTTATAATTTTATTTAATGTTTTATTTATATTTATACAAATTAAAATCAAAATTAATAATTAAGATTATACATTATTTAGTTGTATTTTATGTTAAGAACATTGGTATAATGTGTCAGTGATAATTGTATATCAAAATAATTGACCATTTAGTGTCAAATTTAAACAAAAAATCAAAATTAATTCATTACCATTTTAGTTACGTTAGTATATTTTATATAAATTGTATTATTATTATTATTATTATTATTATTATTATTATTATCATTATATTATGTTGCTTTTAAAGTGTACGTATTTGCTTGGTACTTTATAGAGTAAATTGTATACACATCGTCAAACAATTTATTCTATCAGCATTTTAATTTTCAATTATGTTACTTTACTTTTATAAAGAATATTGAACATTTTTTAATAAGAATTGTATTTTCGTTTATTTTAAGTAGAGTTATATTTATTTTATTTAGTCGAAATTTAGGAAAAATTGTGACGATAACCTGGCTTGATTAAATACTATCTTTTATTAAAGATATATTATTCTATTTTGTTTTTTGCTTGTAGAAATATTTAAATATATATATATATATATAATTAAAAACGAGATGGAATGAAATGGGATTAATTATTTTTATTTTATACTTATAACGTTTAATATTAAAAGAAGTATTTAATATAAAAATATACTTCATAATTCCTTTATAAATTATTCAAATACATATTTGTATAATAATAATACTAAAAATAAAAATATAATGATTATGATTATGTTATCTAATAATCTTTGTGTTTGATTAATAAAATATTATAATAAAAAATAAAAGATTTTTTAACAAATTTATAATCCGATTTTTACTTATCTCTTTTTGTAAAATAGATGTAAAGTATTGAAGTATGGTTCAAATTTTATTGAAAAGTATATTATATTGATTGTTCTTAAATAATATAATTGTCAAATAATACGTAAAATATATAAAAAAATTGTACGTATTACGACTAAATACAATAAATTAAAATAATTCATCTAATTTCGAATGTTCCTCTAATTTTCAATTATCTTTCACGTTAAAATAATTATTTTATTTCTTATTTGAAAATAATATTATTATTCTCTATTAATATTTAGTTATTAGTTTTTATTAATTTTCAAAGTGAAATTAATATTGATTGAGCATTTAGTCTTCGGAATTAAAATAATAAGATTTATTAAAATACTACCAATTTAAAACGGCAAAATAAAAATCATTAAATTTTCTTTGATATCGATAATTTATTGATTTATAGGTTTATTTAAATTACAAAATGATGGCATAAAGTCATTAATTTTGTGTTATCCCACTATCCAATATTATGTTAAATTAAAATCATGCATAATTCCGTGCGATAATATTATATTGTTATAATATATTATGCTACATTTACAAGTAATATGATGTCGAAACGGTTTAATGGAAAACGGTTTTAAGATGTTTAATATTGAATCACCATACAACTGAATTAAACAGTTTAAATGCATAATTTATGTTTCATCGAAATGAGTTGTATTTCAAACCTTGTTCACAAATCTGATACCTTCATCTACATTCTACACCGTAAAACAATATTTACAACTTTATTACATGTGAATTACGAGACTTTTGTACACAGAGAAAACGATCTTAATACTATCATATTATAATAACGTAAATACGCAGGCTTACAAATGTTTTAATTCCAAGGAAAAAAAATTAAATAACAATATAAAATGTATGTGACAATAATTATTGTTTTAATAGATTGGAAATAACGAGTATAATATTTTATTTTAATTCGGTTTGATATCATATACTTAATAATGTAAACTTAAAATAGACGTGGCTTTACACTTTTATATTTGCAGCCCAACTACGACCACGTCTCAATTGCCCACTATATTATAGCAGATACATTGTAAATATTAATATTGTACCAACACTATCAATATACATCAAACTATAACAATTTACAATTAACAAGTAAACAATACAAGTATAATAAAACTGTTACTATAATAATTGTAATAATATACGCACACAAACTTGTATCAAACAGTGTAACATTATTATTAAATATACAATTTACTAAGCAAATTAATAATAATATCATCAATCGTCATTATAAACATTATATTATGCAAATTGAGCTAGAAGATGTTTCTTTCTACATCCTGAATTTTTGTACAACTATGCCTATCTATAAATTACGATGAATCGAAACAAATATCGGTCATCGCAAAAAACTATTATTCGACAAAAACTTTGATATCTTATTTTTATTTACATATTTTTCAACATATATAATATTAATAAAATTAAAATAAATAATATTTAGATACCTTTAATTAAATATATGTTACATTGTAACATTGTATACAGTTCACTAAACCTTAAAAAACCCATAATACTCTTTGTGATAGGTACATTATACTTCGGAGGTTGAAATTTGGTAAATTTGATAAAGAAAATAAACACAAATAAGTAAAAAAATAAAAATATATCAATTCAACACTGCCATGGTTATCGGTAAAACGACATTTATCCAGTTTTAATATATTTTTATTTTACTATGTATGTGTTAATTTATATTATTTTAATATTATTGGAGCAATTATTCAAAAAAAGTGTGTCATTAATAGTTTTACCAAGAGTTTACTGATAAACAGTTAATAATATTATAATTTATAAGTATTGATTAATTTAAAAATCTAATATAATATATTGTGTGTTTTATTTTATTTTACGACTGATATTTTGTATAATTTAATAATATATTTGGAGCAATTGTTTTTAAATGGGCACTTGTAAGAGTTGAAATATATATATATGATGTAAAATACGTTTTTCCGAGCCTATAATAATGGAAATCAATTGATATACTCGTATATATATATATATATATACATATGTGTGTGTATATAGTATATACATACGTAAATATATTATATAGAGCGTTTCTGTTTGTGAATACGTTGATTTATTTTAATATTTTTTGACTTGAGATAAAAATGTAAAATACATCAATGTATAAAATTATTTTCAACGGTTCCTATTTAATTATAATGCTAATAATATTACTAAGGACAAATATAATATATATTATTATTATTATACGCGTGTATGTGTTTTGGACATATGTGTGCCTTTATAACTTAATATTTCATATATTTATACTTAATATATATTAATATTATATTATTGATACCTATTTGTACGGTATAAAATGTATACATAAATGAAGACAAGTGTTGTACTATGTAACATTTAATAAAGAGGTATATTCATTTTAATTTGCAGTTTTATTTTATTTCTTTTACCGGTCTAATAACAGTACCAATGCGATATCGTCATAACGTAGCGATTCGTGTACATACCTTGTTATTGAATTCAAACCAAACAGTTACGGACTGCGAAATGTTTTGTAGATCAAAAGAAATCCATCAACGGGTGACCGACCGTCAACTGCAATGTTCCAAGTTGGTTTGTACGTTTTTAAGTCGTTTGTCAAACACAGAAGGGTGGAATCGGTCTGAAAACAATCGAAGGGCTTGGTGTAACAACAAGATAAATGCTCTTTTTCCGAAAATGCACTTTTTCATGGATTATTGTGGAGAAAAAAATTACTTACATATTTTAGGTGCAACAATCAGTTAAATCTGATAAATATACCTATTACCTACTTATAATTTATAATGGAACTGGAGTTATCTGGTCGTCGATTCAAAGGATGGTCACACTGTTTTAGTAGTTGACTTTACTATCAATTATTTTTTAATTCTCTGTTATCTTTTTCATCATATGTTCCAGTGATTAGTTTAACTTCAAATATATTGTGCATTAAATATTACTTTGAAGTACGTATATACATTAAAGTTGCTTTAATAAACAATTATTGAATTATGTATACTCGGTTAAGTCAGTAAAATAATTTTCCACTCATTGAACCCAGTAATCTTTTTAATTTTTTTTTTTTTTGATTCAAAATATAAAAAATATAAATTTAAAATCTTTTTATACTGAAACAGTAGGTATATTATAACAATAATAATTAGTTTACATTTTTTATTAACTCACAGCATATAAAAAAAAAACCTTCTTGTACAGGTACATCAAAGTTTTCAAATCAATTTTTGGTCATTAAAATTTAAATTGTAGTGTTGAATAACATTTACTTGACATTTCCAATCAATTGTCCGTATATTGCCTTAAGAATAAAATTCCAATCATTGAATTTCCAAAAAGAAATCCAAATAGGGTATTATTAAACCATATTTTATCTGCAGTCCGTACTAAAACTTCACCGATACATCGGATCGCGGTGTTTATAAATCATATCCCGCGGGCATTTGTCGACGAAAACATAAATGAACATCGGTATAGATAGACACACACTTCTGTATAGTGTATACCTACATCGTATATACAACAATATTACATTCGGTACCTTCCAGGTAAATCTAATAACAAAAATAATTTTGTTGTTGATCGTATTCTTATAAAATCTGTGTCATATTTCAAAGTGCAGGTATACAAAAATTATGTACAAATACAATATGGTGAGTATATTAAAGTTTTAATTGGACAGATAAGCACGGCTTTATAATTATAATTTTCATTTCAGATTAAAGGGTTTGACAAGACGTTAATAATATACATTTTGTAAAATATATTAAGAGTGTAGTAAATAATATATATATATATATTATAAATATATTATAATTATTTTATGTTAATGAAAATATGTGCCGAGATTCATAAACTGTATATGAGATATATGAATTTTACTAAGTATATTGATAAGTGATAATCAAAAAAAAAATTCTCTCTTACTAGTTCATGACCTGAAGATTTTATGCCTTCTTTAAAACCTTTATCTATCAAACTAAACTACAAGCCACGAGTAAATACTTTCTTGAAAATCTTGTACCTACATTTTGTTCTAAAGAAATAATAAATAAAAATGGATATGTTGTTTTTTTTTTATAGTTATAAATTTATAACCATCAATAACCGAAAAATGGACAATGTTACAACAAACAACCATAGTCCATAATCGTATAATATTTCAGAATAAATACCTTATGAAAAATCTTGTTTAGAATTTTGTATCGACTTTGATGAAAGAAAAAAAAATCATAAATTTTAAATAGGTATTTATAAAAATAATATAAAATATTCTTGAAATTATACCATGTATATTGTATAGAAAATACCAATAACAACATTTGGTGAATAATACGAATGTCTACGATTATTCGTTTTTGAATTATAAAAAAATACGTTGAAAACCTGCAGTTTTGCATAAAATTTCCATTATTCTTTTTTTTTCAATTAATAAGAAAAATATTGATGATTTTTTATTTTTTATTTCTTAAAGAATCATAATATAGATTTACTTTCCCACCAGAAAAAATACTAAAACTAAAAATTCAAGCATTATTTTTATTGCTACGAAAGTTAAAAGTCGATAACAGACAACCATAAATACACACAAAACTCTCGCATAATTATAAAATCAATACATTAATAGCTCCGGTCAGAATCTACAATTATAATTCCTAATTAAAAAGTACCATGTATTGATGGATGAATTTTAAAAATGCACTACATATAATCATTTGACCCTTTTTTGGAAATCGTGATTGTCTATTCTGAATCATAGAACACTTTAGAAACATTATAAAATAATCTAAAAATGCATAAAAAAAATGCCTACCGTAATGGTTTAGTTTATGATGCATTTATTCATATAATTCTAATTTTTAATTTATGTGGCTGTGCTAGTACTCAGTAGATAATAATTTAATTAACTTAAGAAAATCATTATCAGTTAAAATGAAAAATAATTGATTATTAAATAAAATACAAGTTAAAAATGTAATTCATATATATTAATAAAAGGCAATATTTGAGTATGGTCTTAAAAATTGATAAATATATATAGTCCTATATCTAAAAATGTGCCAACCGAAGCCGATTTTCAAGCTTTAAAATTTAACGATGGTATCACACTGGGGATTTGTTGACTCACAAAAAATGAAAAAAACAAATATGTTTTTATTTGTTTAGTGTCCCCGTTGGTTACAAAAAATAAAATATTAATTATAATTGTATATAATTTTAAATCTGTATTTTATTAATCCACTAAAATTAATTAATTAATTACAAACAACGCCATGCTGAATCAGATAATAGTACAATAGTCAAGTAGCGTTAAGATATTTCGGGACTCAATAACGGTTTTGATAGTTACTACTTAAAATGTTATACTGTGAAATCATTTATGTATTCAATTCCTCTTTTCCAAGTCAGAAGTTCTACAATTTGGCCAATGCTCTTGTAGTTGTTTCTCGTATGTGAAAATAATATATGCGAGTATATACCAAAAGGTAAAAATACGAGATATGTATATTATTCAGTATATTAGATGGATCTACACGGAATTGCAAACATTTTTTTTTTGTTTGACTAAAATCCTCATTTATTATTATAATCATAATTTGTAATGCGCAAAAACATGTCGTTTACGACAAAACCCTGTGGTGTTTAAGTAAAGAACTAGATCGTTATCGTGAAATAAACATACAGCCGAACTTGGTATAAACAAAAAAAAATCGAAACTTTGAGCTATTCACGAAAATATTTGAGTTGAACAAAATAAATAGACTTAGGTATTGTTACTACAAATTTTATCATAAAATATTTACTAAATCTACCAATTTTAACTATTACATCAATCAAATACTAAAATTAAAAATACAGTAAAAACATCCAAAACACACGTATGACAAATAATTGATAAATAGATATCTAAAATGGTCAACGATAAATGAAATCATATAATTAAATTATCTATCATATGGTATACCAAAATACAAATTCATTGAATTATTAAGCTACTCGTCTTAGTAAATCAATATATTTATTAATTTAGTCATTTTAGATATTTTTGTGTTATTGTATATTAAGTTGCATCAAGCCTTTTAAAGGCTTTTTATAAAAATGTATATTAATTTTAAATACAAGTATATCATATACTTGAATTTCAAAGTTAAATAGGTAATATATTTGAAAACATATTTTTGATAAATTAAATGTTCTAAAAATAAATATTCGAATTTCTTCATATATATGTTTTACAAAATATTTCTTATAAAACCTATTCAAACTCAAAATGTGAATATTATATTTTTGCTATTTTAACGTTGTAATGTGTCAGGTAAGTAACTATATCTATACGTACTTTACAATGTATTATACTACAATAAATGTAAGTTTCAATTATAATACTACAGGCTCAAATTTGAACTCTTGTAGGTACCATATTTTTATATTTATGTGATATACTATATTTTTACCAACTAACCTTAAGGAAAAACATTTACTCGGAATCAAAAAACTGTAAACGAGAGTAAAATGTTTATATAAAAGACGCATGAGTATATGTCATCGATGAACGGATACATTGATTATTTCTATACAGATGAACAAATTGGGTTATTTATTATTCTCGTTAAAAAATCCAATAACTTAAACTAATATAACCGGCAGCTATGGGCATTACGTTTTATTACCGATCACACAAAATATACGTGAATGGAACACTGTTTTTCGAATTTATAATACTCTATAAGAAAAAAGATATAAAAAGTCATCCCTGGAGTAGTACGTATGACGCAAAAAAGAACTTTTTAATAATGTGTAATAAAAAAACGAATAATTTACATCTGGAAAATTGTTATCTATTAACTATATAATTCAGATTTCCCATATAAATTTCTCAAGAAACGCCGTAAATAGATACTAAAAATTTTCATAAAATTTTATATCAGCATTTTCTGTACATAATACAATTTTCAATTTTTTTTTCTATAGATGTCAATAAAAAGTTGTTCCTTATAATTTGTTATACTTTATTAACAATAACATTTGAGCATAAATCCGCAATCATTTTTTATAAACATTAAATTTTCGCAAAAAACTTGCAAATTATTTTGTAGTAACTAGTATCTTATAGCTGAAATTAATTCAAAACAAGGTTAGTCATAATTCATAAGTTGTTATTGCTGGAAAATAAAAAAAATGTCAAGCATAATTTCACAGATATTTCATACAACCGTCATGTAGACATTTTGACAAAATAAGTTATTTACACATGAATTAACGATTTTCGTATTTTTTTATTTAGAACCTTGAAACATTCTATTATATTTTTCGTATTTAAATTATTATTTCCTGTACTTAATAAAAGTTTCAAATTATTTAAACTAAATGTAAGCATTTAATATTTTTGAATAGGTATTTGTGTTGATAATTAATATTTTTAAACTTAATCAAAATGTTTGAAAATATAATACAAGGTCTCACATAAGTTGTTCTTACTTCTTTTAGCAAAATAAAAATATTTTAATTATAAAAGCACATTTTTTTTTCAAATTACTTTGTATCAATTTAAAAATGTATAAATTATCCAATTTTTATAGTTATATCTGAGTAGTTATCTACTTTACTATACATTAATTTATACTTGATTCATTAAAAAATTCATATCAACAATGTTTTGATTTATTTTAAAATAAATAAAGAAATTTAAATCATATTAATACGTATCTATAACTAACTATTACATATGTAGATAGTTGAAAGTTGAAACTAATTAATTTATGTTTTTTAGTTTTTTGGTTAATTACGTTGTACATAATCATTTAAATAAAACTCAATTAATTTAACGAAAACGTGATTAATTGTTAAACCATAATGTGGTTTAAACATTTATCTGCAATAAAAATGAATAACTAGTATATAGAATAGGGTTCTAATAAAATGATTAATTATTTACTGAAAATTAAAAAAAAAACTATGTTTATGATTCACGCAGTAGTTTAAAAAATCAACCAAGTTAGATATTTTTTTTTCTGTATTCACTTAAAACTTTTAGAGAAGTTTATTTTTTGTTTACAATTAGCTTATAACTTAACGTTATTAGTGTTGATTTACCTCAACTATAATTCAAGTTAATTTTTTCAATTTACTTTCCCATCTTTGAAAATAATCTATATGTGTATAGATTGTTCAGGTTCCCTAAATTATTATTTTATAATTCGAATATTCCAATTTTATGTTCAGAAAATACATAAATATTTGAACAAATTATATTATATCGTAGCAATTCTGTAATATTTTATCATAGAATAAACATAATAATATATATTAATTATATCATTGGAAATATTGATTATTATTTTGATATATTTAACTCTTTAAAACCAGCGTTTGACGTTCTTTTTATACATCAGAATAGGAAAATACCCCCTCCGCAAGACGTATAAAAAATGTTGAATTAAGTAAACAGACTCAAAATAGCTTTTTCTAGGAAAATCTAATATTAATCCACTACTATTATTATTTAATATTGACTATTGTTGATTATTATATACGTACAATATTAATGTTAGTTGTTACATATATATTATTATAGATACTATTAAGAACACACGTAAAATTAAAATGTACTTTTCAAACAAAAACAGAGCAAACAATTCTCGTGTTTAATAAAAATTAAAAATAACTCGGGGATGATATTATTATATTATTTTAACGTTTTATAATATAATATTGTATTATGCTAACGCCGTTTTTGGTTACACCTTTGGTATACACTATACAGGTGCATGAGTAGGTACGTAAATACGTAATATTATTATACATTATATTGTATTCGTTGCTGTTTTTATATGTCGTTGTAAAAAAAAAACTAAAATATAAATGGCATGACATAACCCAAGTTAATATGGAATCGGGTACCTGTATGGATATAAATCGTGCAACAACAACATATGCAACGTATTAAGATGTTAAAAAAATGTATATAATCCTCCAGTCGTATTCGCTCGTGAGCTATACATTAATCGTGAATATTATATTAGTATGTTCACGATATTATGTAAACGTCATAAAAAAAAAACGACGATATAAAATATTTGATACCTACTCTATCGGCCGTAAAACAAATGGTCCCGGAAAGTTCAAGTGAAATATGTTTTTGTTTTCTTAGAAACGATACTAATATACAATGGTAGAAAAATAAATGGAGCTTTGGTCACCGCTAAATTATTAAGAAAGCAAGCAAAAATTGTCGTATAATATCAATAGTATAATATGTATTTTGTAACACTGCATTAATGCAAAAAATAATTTTTTAACATGCGAAATTTACAGACTAATTATCATTTCCTTCTTAGATGTGTCGTTTAAGTCTAGGATTTTTAGTTTAGGGTTTTTTTTTAGAGGGGATCTTTTATGGCCTATTTGCATCTACTAGTCGTCAATCCTAGTCTAAACTTTAACACTTTTGAAATAATATTGGGTTCCATGTTATTCAATGTCTGAGTACCTATTTACTTATCAACATCTATAAAAATAAGTTTGATTACAAAATCAAATAACAATGTATCAAACCAATTTTTTTATTTATTTTTCATATTTAGTTCAATAGTAAATATTATAAAATAAAATAACAATTTGTATATAAAAATGTATTGAAAAGAGAATAAGGGATAAAACTACAATTTTGAAGAATCGATATGTGATGAAAATATGGTTGTACCACTTGTACACATCGTAGTATACACTTTCAGACTTTCTGTATATAATAAAACATATTATTCTAAATCGTCTATATATACTTACTCGTTTTTTATTGAACTTTGAAAATTTTTAAAACGAAAAGTTGTATACCACTCCGAGTTCACAAATAATTAGGAATTTACGAATTTATTAACGACCATCGGTGTTCATCCATTATTCAATAAGATAATAAATATTTGTGAAAACCATTAGTTGGGATAAAAATATTAAAAACGCGTTTCTGGAACATCTGATATTTTATCAGTCGTCACTCGTCAGTGTCCAATAAATATAATCTACACAGACACATAATAATATAATATACCAATAAGGACGTTCATATAACGATGCATAATATGTAAAATATAATATACGGAATGTTTAAGTGATATACGTGATGCTTTGTACGTGCTTACAATACATCAGCGTGTATAACAATATAATATAATAATGACGCATTTACAGAATTTTGTACATATATATTTTAATATTAGGTATATAATATTCACATAATATCCATTTATAATATAATTTATTATATATTATATGCTTATAAAGTTATAACATATATATATATATATAACACATTTTAATATTCAGAAAAATAAACATAACTGTTAAGCAGTACGTTTTTAACACTAAGTACGTTAATTTTTATCGAGGTTTGATTTAAGTGCAAATATTTAAAAACGTAACGAATATTAAATTAACCTTCTTTAGCACTAAAAGAAAAAGGTAGGTAGGTATAGTTTTAACGATTTCAGTGATATCCGACATTCAGTATATGATTGACAGACATACCATATAAGACAAATATGGTCAATATACTACAATAATTCCACTAATAGATATTTCAGCAAAAAAATAAACAAAAATAGTCTTCTAAAAAATACTATCAGAGCTATTTTTACAGTAGATACGTATAAACTATATAATATAATATTATGCATGCATGTATAGATAATCAGGTGTGGATTATTGATGACTTCGCGTCTAGTCTTCATGTGGGACATTAGTACCTAACTTATTTTATTAGATTGTATTTTATAATTAGTGAAACTACAATAATATATGTTTGTAATTACTTCAAATCAACTCAATTAACCAAAAATAAATAATTATGAACGTAGGTCAGGTAATTTAAATAATTTACTGTAGGTAAAAATATACATATATATATTATACATATGAGTAATGATACTATTATAAAGAATTAAGTTATAAATGTTGTTGAACACACGAGGAGAAAGTTAATAAATAAAAATCAAATATACTTCGACAAAGCGTGAACTTCACCGTTTTGATACCTTTAAAAATGGATTTACTAAAAAAAAATTACTTCCATCAAGTTTAAAAATAATAATGATATTACTATGGATAGTTAACGATTAGAATTATTAAACATTGCTTTAAATTGAAATAAGCAATTAAAAATTGTATGTATTATGTTCTGATTTACAATATATAGACGATTTTAATTGTGACAACAACGAAAACATCCGATAAGATTTTATCAGTATTGATGACATAAACGTTTAAAAAAAATGCTTCCAAAGAAAAATACAAATGTTAAAAAAAAACTTAAGTGGTTTGCTGCTTTAAAATTGTAATAAAGTATCAATTCGCTTTATAAATATCAAAACATTAAAATTAAAATTTACTTATAAGTATCTTGTTTTATTTTCTTCAACTCGGTTAATGGTTAATCTATAGTTTCAATAACTTGAAGAGTTGCTCAGATTACACTTGTTTGAATACGAAAAGTCAGAAGGATTTTATGCTTATAGCTTACATTGAAAAAAATATCCAATGATATAAATTCTAATAAAGTTATCGAACAATTTATTATAAACTGGAAGTAAATTTCTTCACAAGGAGCTTATCTATTAAAAGTGTCAGATGTTTTAAAAGGCCACTTTATAAAATAATCATATTAATTAATTTGTGGCCCTTTGCGGGTGTGGTCAACACTGGGATTGAGTTTACGCATATATAAAAGTGACACAATCGACGTTCACAGTACGTATATCATTCATAAAATTTTTATCGTAACTAATATTCAAATTAAAGATGTAAATAATTGCAATTTTTTTTTTTAAATTAATTTTTATGATGTTTCTAAGATTTAATTTATTAGCAATAATGAATATTCAAACTGATTAAAAGTATAATTTATATTATTTTTTTAGTTGGTGAGTAAGCGTGCAATCTTAATAGTCAAGTCTCAGGTATAATATATTTATGTATCTTTCAATCTTGTATAATGATAATTGTTATTGCGTTGAAATAAAATAAAGTAAAAAAAATAAGTATACACGTAAAATGTATGGCACTTGCACCATTAGTAACTCGTTATTATCAAACAGAAAAAATCCAAGAGGGCTTATATAGAATAAATGCGCTTATTCATATACATATAAGTAATATACTTTACACTTAAATACTTTCATAATGATATTGTGTATAATAAATTGTTTGTAAGGAATTTTGTTCACAAACATTTACTAAAAATAAATTTAATATTTTCACTCTTTTCGTGAGTTATTCTTTATTGATTCAAAAGCCACAAATATTTGAATATTATTGAAATGAAAACTGTGCTGCTGTAGCATTCTACATACGTGGTATAGGTACAAAATGTACTTATAAATACGTCAGTGTTGTTATGTAAATTTCATATACGTTATTATTAATATTATAAAGGCAATATATAAGCTGTGAATAAAATAACTAGCAAATATGTTTTTTTTATTAATAGTTTTTTTATAAAACCTGACAACCTGATGTTATGTTTAATAGTCTGTTATACTTCATATCATTACTGTCCAAATCAATTTTAAACCTATTATAATGGACTACAGTCCTTACTTTCATTTTCATAAATATAAAAGTACGTGTTTGAACTTCGATTTATATACATTTCAATTGTTAATAAATTTATCTACTTAACTATTTACAGTAGGTTATTATCTTTTATTATGGGTGGTTCCAATTTAAAAAGGAAAATTGTGTATCGTAACAAAATAATAAATTCACTTAAGTAATATAGAATATTTTAAGTACTTGAAAATATAAAATTAAAAATTAAAACTGGCCTAGAATATGGCTGGTGAATCGCCTTATAATTATTACAGTTGAGCGGAATCATTCCCTTAAAATATTGTTTTTATCGTACATACACATTTAAGCTGGTTAGCAGACTCTTTCAAAGATTTCGCGTTACGATTTTCACTTTAGGATATCTCTTCTAAACCAAACCTTTTGAGGAGTGAATTTCAAATTCTCCAATCAAATTCAACGTTTCCCTTGCTGACAATTTTGAATGAATGGTAGTTTTTGTACTTTACAAGTTTAATGTAACAACTCAACGAATAAAATATACAGTTCAAAACGATCAGATTCATCGTGCTGTACCTGGAAATTAATAATATTACTTTTTACCGTTACAACACGTTTGAACTAATTCATCTTTTATCTAAAGTAATTTATAACTTACCTAGTAGTTATTACTTATTTCAATATGTATGAGACATTTAAAAATACGCCAAATTTAATTTTGGTTAAACAAGCGCGCTCAAAAGGCGTCACTTCTTGACGCCCACACAATATTAACAAATTATCGTATTTACTTCTTATTTATTAATACAATTTCATTACCTATATTATTTTTAATATTTGTCAAACTATTTATAAAACTTTATAAATTTAAAAATTACTATCATATCACTTTATAATAAAATTAACATAGTTTTTAACTCGAAATTAAATTAATAATTGTCTTATCAATTATTGCCGTACAAATGAATTAATTATAAAACAAGTGTATATTTTATATACGAGAATATTTATGTATAAGACAATTATTAAATATAATTGTACGTCTGTACTCACTACTCTGTACCATGAATGCACAGAAAACTAACTCAATCTACTTAACAGTTCCTACAAAAATATTTAATATATTACCATTAGACACCAAAACAACTCAATCCTTTCATAGTTAAAAAAATATAATAACTAATCATCAGTATAATAAACAAGATATAAAACATTAATTAATATTAATATAGTATACTTAATCTAGTTACCTACATAATGTATTTTATTTACCTAAAAATTATAAACATTGAATTACATTATATCTTTTTATATTAATTATTATCACAGGTACATTGAATGTTTTAATTAGTTTCATCGAATGAGTCTAAAAATTGTAAATCAATTAAAATATAAATTTTATTAATATAAATGCTTACATTAAGTTTAGCATTATAAATTGTAAGCTCGTGGGCCCCCACAAAAACGTGTTCAGTGGGGCCTTTTATCTTTTCAAAAAAATAAACAATAATAATATTATTTATACGGTATTTTCAAATGAGCAAGTTATTGACTTAACATTTGTATAATATACACAATTATGATCAATAAAGTAATCTAAATATTGAGTGATAATAGTTATTTAAATGTTTACAATAGTATAACGATAATTTTTGTTAAATTTTTTTTATAATTTTCGTATTATTATTGAATAATCTAAAGGTTTATATTTACTAACTATAAATAAATTGTATTTAAATATCTATAGAAACTGTTCATATTAAATATAAATAAATCCATCAATATATTATAAAATTTATATACATATTATATAATAGATTTTCTTGAATAAATAAATAATAATGAAATTCAAGAAAGAAGAAAAAAGAAAAGTACGGTCAATAAAACTCCAAATCGATCGACTAAATAAAGCTATTAAGTCTTTATGTAGTGAAAATCAGAGCATAAACACGACTTTTGAAAATTCAGCGATCGGCCAAGAGATTAAGATATTACGTAAAACTATAGAAGATCAATACTCAATCATTGGAACTTTTAGCGTTGCTGATAATATACAAAAAATGAAGGAGATTTTAGATCAAAACGCAAATAATGAAATTCTTAATATAAAAAAAAACGAAAGAAATATGTTGATCGTTGAATTAAACGAACTTGATATGGCTCTAATAACAGCACAGCAAGAACAGGAAAAGATCTCTGAACAATTTTCCCTATTGGAAAAGGAACGACGTGTGTTAGCGCATTTGATAGCATCTACTAAAGAGTTAGTAGAAACTAGTCAAGAGAAAAATAAACAATGTGCATTAACAATAAAATCATAATTTTGATTTGTAATTTATTTTATACTTATATTAGTAAATTACAACTTTAAATTTGATGTGTAACTTGGCGTCCACTTTTTAAATTGGATATTATATTGTTTTCATTTAAAATTGTATTTTTAATATACTTATATATATATATATTTACAAATTATATAAGTGTCGATACAGCGATACATATTTTTATACTTATCAAAATGTTTGAAATTCGAATTCAAGAATTCACTAAGTTGTTTGTACATCGATTTATAATTTTTTTTTATAAGCTTTTTAACTTAAAATAATGATGAAATTCGTCAAATTTGCAAATTATGTTTTACACGAAATTACTAAAATTTACAACAAAGTCCCTTCACTTTTAAAACAATACAAATAATGAACAAACGTAATAACTATAACAAGCATCAAACATTATTTTATACATTTACATAAATATTCTACTAATGTTGTAGCACTAAATACATATAATAATAATTCTCGACAATTAATATTTTATCTATACTTTTTGTTTTTGATGTGTCCCATATTCATTTTTCTGAAATTATAATATAATATATGAAGTCACAGACGAGTGTAAGAGACTACGAAGATCTTCTATACAAAACGTCGTAATCGTAAAAGTTGATTGTAAACGTTTGTAATAATAATTTAAGACATGTATGTTGGTATGTTTTTAAACAATTAAATAAAGTTAACAACAGTGAACCAATGAAAAAGATCTTCCATTTTAAAATACAAATCGGTCATCTCATCGTATTCTTCGGACGTTAACTGCAACTTAAACAGAGAAGTCACCACAAGAATTGGAGAGATAATATACTAATTTATAATCTAGTTGAGTAATTGATTTAGAAACATATAACCGTCCCCGGTAATTTCACGTCTTCATAATCATTACATAGTATTTTTAAAGAAACAAATCTCTGTGATATTTATCTATATGGAGCACCTCAGATAACTATTTATATTATCAAATTAATGGTGTACATCTAAGATATTTTTTTATTTAAGTTTCATTTACCTATAATACAAATTAATATATTATAAATATGGTCAATGGGGCGTGTTAGATAGGCAATTCTGGTACACTACTGTTTAGCTTATTCTGTTTTCCTGGTATACCTACGTTGGAAATATGCAATTTAATATTCAAATACATTTCACTTTATAAACAAAAAATTCTGGTCATTTTTTTCAACAATATCCTTAAATTTCCCAAAAACTAGATATTTCACGTTACACAATTAACTTATATACATATAATATGCAGTCACATCGCTATATTATACCACCCAAAAAAATAAACTGTACATTTGATTAGTTATATGACTTTATGAGTATATGATTATACTTATATAATATGTATAATATACCATCGATATATTTTATCACCGATCTTATAATATTACAATAATTATTATTGTACTCACATGGTTAATATTCAAAACATGAAGCCACTGTTCGTGAATCGTGATTGGTTACATTCACTGAATTAAACACTTTTGTTCTTCTTTAATTTTCCATTTTTGAAATTCACTAAAGGATTGTGAATTTTAAATGATCATTACAAAATCTATGTTGTGGTACTTTTGGTGGTGTTCATTTATAAGGATTCCTTTATTAAACAATTGTTAATTTGTAACACATTAAAAATTTGTAACCTGAATAATAGTATAATGTAGGTATAAGATTAAAATCAATTAGGTATCAAATATATATATATATTATTATTAATTAATTACTGTGGAATTTGCATTTTCTTTCAGAATCATATGTTTACTTATGTGTTTAATTAAAATATCATTCTTTCGCGTATATTTCCTTGAACAATGAGCTGCACATTCCTGTAGAATTCATAATTATATTACCTATGTATTTCAATGTTAAATATAAGATGAACTTACTAGAAAACTTTTAACGTTAAAACACTCTATACATATCGAAAATTATTAATATGAAAATTAATATAAAAATTCAAATTTTTAAAATGATGATTGTTCTTTAATAAGAAACCACTCTGTATATATTTAAAAAATACTTAAAAAGGGGTAACCGGTAAAATATATGTGACATATCTAATAGCTATACACTTTAAAATATATTTTATGTCCACTTACAAAATCATCTCGGTCCAACAAGTGTTTAATTTTTATATGATATCTTAAAGTATTTTTCGGCAAAATTTTTTTGTTACAATCATGACACTCCTATAAAGATTATGTATTAGACATATTAAATATTAATATATACCATTTTAAAATTTATTTATAGATTACTTACCAAAAAATTGTGGACACGGAAAAAATTCGTCCCTCCTAGGGTCCGTTTTGAATGAACATTTTTCTTATGAAATTTTAACCCTTCAAAACTGCAAACTATTTTAGACAGAGATTGTACACACCTTTTCAATAAAATTATGAGTTTATTATTTTTTTTTTTTTTTGATAATAGTACCGAAAAGTATCTCACCTGCGGTAGTAAGGTTTCTAAGGAATGTTATTAATTTTATATTTTTATACAGATATTTATCTTATAATCTCTATTAGATTTTTTCTTCTCAAGTCGAGAGATGTTTTTAATATGTGCAATTCAAGTATGCTGCGCTTGACTTAATTTGTTTGAAAATATCTTTGAACATCGAAAACATTTCTAAAATATTCAACATATAAACATAAAATAAGTTGTACTGATATCAAAAAATATATGCAAAAAATAAATAGGTACTGCATTATTAATTTTATATACTTACAAAAGAATCACGTTTACATTTATGTAGAATTTAACCCGAATTTTACTAAGTTTATTCACCATTCATTTTACAAGTAATTAAATCAATTAATAATTATCATTTAATAGTGTTAATTAATAATTAATTTAACTATTCTAGGAAGTTTATAAAAGACTATGATACATTTCTTAATCGCTTATAATACAGTTATAAATCCAGTCTTACCTTTTGAACAATTATTTGGTTCACGAGTTTCATTTGCCTTCGTTAACTGGTCAAGATTTTGATGAAAAACTCACGGTGTTATTTGTTGGTCAATATTCTACTGGAAAAACTTCAATAAAAAGGTAAATAATAAATTGAGAACAATTGTGCAGTTTAGCTATCAAGCGATTATTTTTATTTTTTTTTTTTTTTATTGAAACATATGTAACGAATTGACAATTTAATAAAATGTTTTATTATCTTATCCAACTACTTTTATAATATCTGGATAACCTCTATGTTATGTACCTTGCTGTTATTCAGTATACTATCATTCAACGTTGTTATATATTTTTATTTTAAATAAAAATTTTATCCAAGTGATTTTTTTAAAATAGAAAACATGAATGAAGTATTTTATAATAAATTTAATGATTTAATATCTAAAAAAAAAGACATAATAATTCTTTTTTTTCAGCTGGAAAATATAAATTTTTGATTTAATTAAATATATTATATTGATTTTATTTTATAATGAAAGATATATTCAACTATAGTACTATTAAAATACTATATTATAATAATATGTGCGAATACGTACCTACCTATGTCAACATTAACTAAAACCGGGTTGTATATGTCAATATTGGACATTGACCAAAATCCTAATGTAAATGTCTATATTATTTTAATTTTTCAACATTCATCTATATTACAGGCATTCACAGCTACAAATCATTGCATTGCATTAATTTATTTTCAATGCCTGATGATAATGTTTCTACTATAAATGTTAATAGACTGAACGATAATCACTAAAAAGGAGAGGGTGATTAAACTCATAAGATATTTTTTGTCAATTTAATATTTTTAGCAGGTGTTGTTCTAAAAACAATCATGCATAAATATCTCCTCAATGACCAATCAAAAATTATATTTGTACATAACTGATAAATATATAATAACACTGTATTTTATGTCATAGCACAAACGTCGCACATCTATTTTAAACATTTAGTTCATACTTAATAATAGTAGTATAGAAACCAATTATTGTTTGAAAAATAAATAAAACGTTTCACTTTTTAATACAACCGAACCACACTGCCATCATTTTTCGGGTTTTTTTTTATTTTAAAAATATAAAGGGTGGTTGACATTTAGGGTAGTCTACACAGGTATACGCCCCATTGCGATGTATATACGAACGCGGTCACCACACTGGCTCCTACCAAGTATAACTTAATGTATATTTATTGTTTATACAAAGCTACAGTATGGCCAAAGATGTAATTTATTAAAATAGCAATTTACAATAGTCGATAACATATGTTGATAAATAACAAGAAATTGGAATAATTTTGTCATAATATATTGATGACAGATTAATTAATTTCAGTCTGAGTGAAATATTGAAAAAAAAATAGTATAATACATATAATAGGTATAGATTATACTCGATTATGCTCGATTATGTGCGATTCAATAATAATCGTAATTAAATAATTACGACTTAAATTGTATTTTATTTAAGTAGAAAAAAACAACCTGTAAACCTCAAAACAGTAATATAAATACAAAAAAGTAGCTAAAAAATCTTAAATTACCAGTTTTTATGGTCAACATATTATTACCTATTTAATTTAAAATGTTCCATTGATGTTACTAAAAATGTAAATATATATTATATACATATAAAATAATTGAACAAAAATAATAGATATTAGTATATTACAAAGTGTATTCAAAAATGAAAACCCACTAAAATTATACCCGAAATAAAAAACATCGATGAAAATAATATCTAAAAGTCAAAATAACCAATAAAAAAGTATAATATAAATTATGTTTTTGGGACACAGGTGCTGTATGTGTATAAGATATAATTTATATAAATAATTGGATTAATTTATAGTTTTTTTTCCGATGTATACATTTACCATCATAATCAAAACTTGCTATTTCCTAATTGCCTCACGTATATTATTACGTACCTATCGAGTTTCAGTTATATTTGATGTGTATTGTGTATATATGGATTATATTTTGTGTAATCGATAGTCTTCATTTGTCGTTTTTATACCTACATACCGCGAGCTGTGTTTAACAAACAACGAACTATTGTTTAGAACACCCGGAGGTAAATACATTTTAATTAATTACATAATATATAAAGATATATTTTAATCTTTACTCGTTCAAATTAACATAGATTTTATAATCTAACTCAATTCACACATTCATTAATCAATTTATTTTTTTGCCATTTACTATTTAGAATTGAAAATACAAAATATAAACAAAAAAAAATTTAAAAATGATTATTTGATTTTAAGTATAGATACTATTCAAAAGTATTTAAAATATGTATTTAAATATTCAAAAACTATTTATATACTTTTACACAAGTACTTTACAAGATCAAGTAATAAGATATCGTAATAAGACGTTTAAAAATAGTCATATTATACCTACTATTAAAATAATATACTATTACCACAATTATTAGATTTATGTATTATACTTATTGTATTATATTATACATAACAAATATTATTTTTTATAATAATTTTTCTATTCAAATAATTTATATAAAGATATTTTTAATAATTTGGATTTTATATAATTTCATACTTGTTAAAAAAAAGTATGCAGTTTATCAACTATGAATATTTTTATTTTTTAATTAATTAAATTATTATTATTTTCTATTTTTAACATCTAATAAAATTGAATAATTAAAAATAATTATAAAATGCAAAAATTATAATATAATATCTAATATTGTAGTGTCTAGTATAAGTTTTTTTTTCGAAAAAGTACGAGTTGAAATAAACCTAATTCAGTAATTAAGATTCACGAGCTTTTATAAAAGTACTAATTTTTGAACAACTAGAATATACGATAAACCAAATTAAAAGTTCATCAAACTTATTTTCTATGCTTTTCCCAGATTTATTATTAAACATAACTACCTATAAGAAATAATATTAATATTACTATTATCAATACTATGCAAGTAGAATTTTTTTTCTAAAAACATTGCATTTACAATAATAAAATTATTAATTATTATAAACAAAAACTACCTAATATAGACAGCTTTATATTATGTGCAGATCGATGCGCATTTATTATAGATTTGTTATAATTATTATAATTCAATCATAGTTCAATACCTATAAACTATTTATAAGCAACTTCGTATTAAATTTTCAATTTTCTACAACTCTAGATCGATTCACACTGTACGGAACGTCGTAGACACCGGCAACGTCACGTCAAATCTGTTATGCGTTCGTATTTATGTTTGGTGAAAATGGCATTTACCTACATTATTTGTCTTTGAATTACATTAATTACAACTAAATAACAACAATGATTTATCCAAAAATAGGTTTTGCTTAAAAATTATCATTTTTCCTTAATTTTGTTTTTCTCAGTTATTTTAAGAAGTACTGAGGATCTTTTAGTTTTTATTCAGGTTCTTGTAAAAGTTGTATAGATAAACATTATTAAGTACATAATAATAATGACATAAAAGCGTGTGTCAAATCAAAAATTACATCCAATACCATAATTATTACTTTTCTTACTGCAAGCCATCGCAAACGTCACTTTTGTTGCATTATCTGTGTATCCATGTGTATTATATACCTATTACGGTTCATTCAGTGCCTTTGGACATAACGGCATGACACTGTATACGTCATCGACACTGCACGTCTACTGTAATCCGCATTCATAGGATATTTGTGGCATGTTAAGACTCGGAATTCGTACGCCTGCAGCAGAAACCAAATTACTATTATCATTACAGTTATGACTTATAACATAATTACCGGAAAAAATATTTTTAGACTTCCGCTAGCTTATGCGCTTATGCCGCCGTTGAATCCCATTTATTATTTCGCGGATGATCGGCAGGTTGACATATTGACCAGCGCCAATATTACATCGATGTAATAATAATTTGTTTGTCGGTTCGAAGTCCGTGGAATGTATTATACAATGTACATTACGCGTATTACGTCCTAAGAAAGAATTCACGTCGACAAACGCTTGGCAAAGACGTACAATAATAATATTATTATTATGTCATCAAAACATAATACCACTATAGCGTTTTGCATCATCGTCTAACGTCTTATTCAGTCGCTTAGTACTAGATTATGTGAAACGGAAGGTGGAAATCATTCGACGATTCTCGTATATATCGTGACGGATATAGTTTAATACCACGAATATAATATATAATGATGTTTCAGCTTGTAGGGCTGTCTGAAAATATAAATAAATTGATTAAGTATTCATTGATACTAAAATATAAATGAATACAATCTGAAATAGCGAATGATTTCGAAGTTCTAACAAAGGAATAATATTGGTCAATGCGATAAAAGCAATTTTAAATTACTATTTCATATTTAGTTGATTATAAAACAACTAAATATATTAATAATTAATAAACACAAGTAAGTATACTTATGAGAGTAATAGTTTAAAAATATTTTGTAAAGTTGTTGATGTGGAATATGACGTTATTGGCAGTAAAAATATCATTATTTCCGTAAATATGGCAAATGTGGACATTTTGAAGTCCTATACATTGCCAATTTATGACGTCAATAATCAGTTAAGTTTGGCATTATTGACATTAAATACTTTCTTAATATAAATATCAAACGATGCGTAGGTACCAATGTACCATCGACTCACATTATTATATATCATAATATATATACTCATAATCTGACAAAAATGTTGAAATTAACAGACAAAACTTCTTAAAGATCGAAGTAAGTATACGTATATTTCAATATACGGCTTGAGGTTCTCCGCTTAATTTTCTGATAAAGATATTTCGTACAAAGATTGTGTGTGTAGCTGTGTAAAATATATATAAGCAAGTTTGAATTTAATTTTTAATAATATGTAGGATTGCAGGAATTGGTACAAAATATAACGTGCTAAAACATAAGTATACCTTAAATACCAAAATGGCCCATACAAAGATAGAAAATTAGAAAGAGGATTATTTTCTACAGGGAGTATTAAACTACAATCTTTGATTGCGATGTTCATAGTGAAAAAAAAAAATAATAAAATCAAAAACTTACGAAAATTTTTTATATTAAGTAGGTACTTAATATGATTTAAAAATATAATTATGAATAACTAAATTTCTCTTTCTAACAAAATTCTGGAAATTGGATCACTGTACAAGGCGTAATAGTTTTTCCTATAAAGGACGTGTTTTTGAACAAAACATTGGGTCACTTACAGGCTCTTTAAATTTAAATTCAATAATAATTCATTCTATATAAAAAAAAATTCCGGATCCTTTATTTTTAAGAACTTTTATAATTTATTTATTTTATGATTACTAAATTAATAACGTAGTTAAAATATTTGTCACCAAAAATATTGAATGCAAATTCAACAATATCTTTGTGAGTTAGACAATACTGCAGTCATGTATAATAAATTACATATTTTATACTTCATAAAATTAAATACGATTAAGTATAAAACTATTTAGCGCTAAGCTAACTGGATTGACATAAAATGAAATAATATTGATTGAATACAAAATTGAATCAGATCAGAAATTCGAGAAATTGAATTACTGTACCCTTTCCTTGATTACGCTTTCCGAACCCTAAAACATAGTACAAGCAAACTATAGAGATAGGCTTTAGTCACCGTCTGATTTCTTAGTCCTTTCCCCCATTTAGGAATTTAATCGCCAGCTGAATTAGTAAACAACATTACTCACACTTTGCACCCTTTCCATCATCACTGAAATATTAGATAAACAATCCATTATTCCATCATCTAGACAAATTAACTACTCATCTTCTTCTCTCCTCCCATGTATGTCACTGAATCACTCAGCTACTTCTATATTGTTTTGCATGGAAAACATAATATTATTTAACATCGTTGGTTGAACTCCCGCGTCCGATCGCTCCATCCCAGCCTTCAGTGTATGAGTAACCGAAGCATTTCAAGCTAAGATAGTCGTACGTTTTCAATAACATTTGAAAATTAATTTAATTGCCATCACCCTACCAAATATATTGATTTTAGTCCCTTCGAAAAAAGTATCTTTGCTCTTAATAATATATCAACGTATTTGAATACGTAGAAGTAAGATATTGTGATTGCCTACAGCAAGAATGAATACCTATTTCTGCGAAAAGGCTTATCAATCACTATAAAAATATGATTTCTCGTCAAAATAAAGTAAAACATATTCTTTGTACACACTATGCAGGTTCTAGACAAATTATATATATTGCTTTAAGAATTTCAAATGATGGATAGCTTTTTAGTATTTTTAGAGTATAGAAATAGAACTAACAATGAAGTTATGAAGTTTCGTGAGACGATAGATTGTTTTTAAATAACATTAAATGCTTTTAATACACCTAATAAAATAAATAAGAAATGGGCTTTTTTCTATTAATTAAACCATTTAAAATTTTTAATAATTATTTCATCGAATATATAAATAAGCAACCATGTTAACATAGCAATTATGAAAAGTTGCTTCAAAAAGATCATTTAAATTAAAACTGTTGATTGAATACATAGGTTGATAATTAACCAATTGATAGCACAATACAGCTAATTATACTAAATATCACTAATTATCATTCTTACCCGACCCCAAAAAAACATATCGAAATAATAGATATTGAGGAATAATATAATAAAAAGTTTTACTTTTATTTTTAGCATTCATAAATGTACAATATACACATAAATATATTGTATAAAAATATAAGTTTTATATATTAAAAATTAATTTGAAATCAAATTAATTTTATCGATCAACTTTATTTATTAACATTTTTATTTTTTTAGTTCATTTCTTGAATGCTTCAGGTTATCAAGATCCTATATATATATATATATCCAAGTATTATTAAGTATTGACTACCTATCATATTATTTATTATATTAAGTCCTTGAAAACAATTTCATAGAATATTATAATCTAGTTTTAGTAGTTTTACCTATTTTATATAATTCTTTAGAAAAATATAATGATACCATCATGGCGTCACCATCTGAAAAATAATCGGAATTTAAAATATCAAATATTTTTCATTATTTAATGGAAGATAAACTTTGATGATTCAGTGAAATAATACGTGCTCACAATAGTATATTTTATTAGATTTTTACTGAAACAAGGAATATTTATTGGCATTTTAAGAATCGTATGTGTTCGGCACATTGCTTCGAGTAGAATAAATTCTCTGAAAGTTTGGTGTCGTATCAATTTATAAATTGAAAACTGAACACCATATATAACTTTAGAGAGTTTATATGAAAAAGTGATAGACTTTTTAGATGTACTCAATATTTTTGCGGAAAATTTCTACCTTCCCCTTCCCACACTACAACAATAAAAAAATCACGAAAAACTGACAAATTTCCGCACACAATGAAATCAATGTGTCGTAATTCTAGAAATATTACAGAGTTTGAACCTTCAATGTATTATATTATTTTCACCCATTGTACTTATAGAACTTTGAAGACGTTTTAGCCGAAATTAATAACTTTATAATCTTTTGTTTGGTTATATATATATAACAATAAAAAAAATCCCATTGTAGATATAACAAAATAACAATCACAAATATCCACAATATTTAACATTATATACATTCTTGAATTGATTACGAAAATTATACACTTGACATTTATTTAACACCAAAATAAGCCTTGAGCATTTTATTAAATCAATTTTAACAATAAAAGTGTTTCCTTATAAATGCTTAACAACGAGGATATTTTATAAATTCAAGGTTTACCATTTTAAATTAAGTAGATATTAAAATAGAAATAAAAATTGAATAGTATCGAAATTTTTCTACACACTAAAAGCTTTATATATAGGTAAACTATTTTTTTTCATCGGAATAAATTCGATAATTTCATATTATATATGAATATATAATATCATAATTGAATTTCCTTGTCAATAGAAATTCTGTGGATTTCATATATAAATATAAACCGTATAAAAAAGTCATTATAAAAGTGCTGATACAATGATACAGCGTGTTAATGGATCTGCCAGATCTGGTGTATTAAATTTGTATAGTAGTAATAAAATTGAAATAAATGGTACATAATATTAAGGGTAAAGGCCAATTATAGTTAGGTTAAGTTAACCTACAAACTACAACACCTACTCTACAATAACTGTCACAGCATAACAAATAACGTTTCTACGATATCTAATATATCCAACTATTTAAAAGGGCAATTAATCGGCGTTTTGAAGAAAATTAATGCATTTGGTATTTTGTATCAATATTTTATGAAAATGTTAATTTTTTAAATTAATTATTTCATTAAAATTCTACTTATATTCTCCTACAGATATTAAATAGAAAATTCATTAATATACATATAATTAAAATGCGATGAATGGTAATATAGATAAGTGTTATAATTTTTATAGATATTTTAATTTCAAATTTGGACATCAGATTACGTTTTCAGCGATAAATAACGATGTTAATTATTTTGTTATAATTCAAAAACAATATTCACGTGGACTTAAAATATTATGAATTTTACTACACACGATGGAATATTTAAAAACCGTTAATTAATTTTAAGATATTATCTATTTATACTAAGAATTTTCAACCTATTCACAGTGCCTTGTAGTATTTACAAAAATAAGTTAGTAACAATAATATTAAATATAACACAGTAATATAGTATAAATATTTATATTATACCTACATTTATAATGGTTATGTGTACTAATTATAATATAATAAATACAATGTTTTCAGAAAATAATACATAAACCTAACGTATTTGTAAAAGTAAAATAAATCATAGTTACAGCTTTAGGCATATCAAAAAACACATCAGAAAATATACTTAATGTATATAGACTGACAGACTATCTACGCTTAGAATTGTTTTTCATAACTATACGATGATATATTATTGAATTCAAATTTAACACATCCATTACTGAAACTCACTTGACCCCTACTGTACAGCAAAGCGGTACTAACTTTCTCATTTTTTTCAGATTATTTTGAAACGTACTGATAATTTTTTACTTTTAACCCTCTAAAACACGTACCAATTAGATCTGATTTTCTACCAGAACCCATTCCTAAAATTGAAGTTTAAATCTATTTTTACTATTCCAAAAGGAAAAAACACTATGAATTACGAATTAATTCCAACATTATTCAGTTATTACAAAAACAATATTATGTAATACTAAATTAATATAATAAATTGAAATTTAAATAAATTTGTATTACACGAAATTTTGTAATTATACAAAAAACCCATAGTTTGTCGTTAGTTATCGTGGAAACAACATCAGTTACTATCTATAAAAACGTTATTAAATTTATTTGAATTTAAAATTTAAATTTTTGTTAATATTTCCTTCAAAAATGCATGTTTGAAACCCTAGGTTAGGTTAGGTTAAGTTAGTAAAAAATGGTTGTCTTTATGTTGACAAACCAAATAATGGATGAATTATAAATTTTCTTATGACGTTTTTAATAAATCAATCAAAACTACTAGAAATTCCTAGAAATTGTATTAAAAGCGCTCTAAATGTGCCAAACGTATTGTTATACCTACACTATAATCAATTATGATCGTTTCACTCACACTAATATTTACTCTTGTTTAAATAACATTTTGCAGCGTGGGTTGTATACAAGAAGAACATATTAAACAGAAAAAATGCATAAACCGAACTTTAAATAAACGAGGGGAGGCCTAAAATGGGAACAAATTCATAATGGAAACGATAAAACTGTAAACTAATATACAAGGGATTGACGGAAAGGGACGCGATAAACGTGATATCACCATTCACCATATGTGAGAACGGTGGATCGTGGACCGTTTCATGCATTATATAGGGTGAATCAAAAATTATTATGCGGAAAAAAAACTAGATAGACATTTACTTTTGTTGATATGGTAACATTTTTCTAGGGGTTTAATCGAGTAGGAAAAATGGACCCAGCCATTTATACATAAAGTTATATTTTAGACGCGGCCATTTGTGCACAAAAAAAAATTATAAATAATAATATAATTATTTTATTTGGGTATACATTATTTTTTATTTTTACATTTCCATGCGTTTTATACAAGTATGCATAAATTAAAAACATCGCTTCACAATATAATAATTAAAAATACAATAGTTACTGTGCAGAAATATTTTGATACATACACAAAATGGTTTAAACGTGAGAACAAAATTATACTGATCAGTTACTTAATTTACTTTTACATATAACTATGACAATAATATATAAATTGTATGTGTTATCATCTTATTGAAATCGATAAGAACTACCTGCAAACTTTAACGACAATTTCAGTTAACCTAAAGAAGCGATTATTACTTTAATTATAATATCATACATAATATTGATTTATTCAAGCATATTATATAATATTTTAAGTAGTTATGGCATTAATAATAATAAAGTTAAATCGAAATCAATGTATTTCCATACATATATTATGACATACTATACTGATATATTTGACAAACTAATTCAAACTTGCTTAAAAAATATTGGTGATGCAAATACAAACTTAAGTGTAAAACACAAATTCATTAAGAAATTTAAAGTTGATATAATATTCTTAGTTTATTATTATTATGCTATTTTCCCAAGTTTATATCAAAATTATTTAAAACAAACAGGAATATCGTAATCATTTTATTTTAGGGTGCATTATTATCAAAGTCTATCATAGAAAAAAGTAATACGATGAAAACAAAATACAATTCAAGCATCAACGAATGCATTACAAGATTTATTAACTTTAAGAACATCAGACTCAATAAAAATTAAAAATGTATTCATCATTAGCAAGTATGACTGAACCATTTTCACTAGATGATAGTGGACCAGCAAGAATCATATTTTATTTTTTAGAAAAAAACAGCATTTTAGAAATTGTTACAACTCAAAAATTTAGTACTGTGTTTAAAATCGTTCTAATTATTTTTCTCGAGTTTTTGTTGAAGCTTTGAAAGGTGTACATCCATTTATGTACTCTCTATAGTCCATTGAAAAAACAAAAACCATACATTCGTTTATTTGAAATGTTAAACCAATTAAAGCCTAGACGAGTCAAAATTCATTTAAAACTAAAGTTTTAAAATTGTTTTAAGTAATTTTACTACTTACATATTTAAATTATTAAATTAAATTTTTAACTTACCTTGTATTAAGACATTGAATAATTTAATAAATCATAATACTATAAGAATCTAATCAACTATATGATAATGAACTATTATAATCTGTTTCTTTTTTTAAACGAATGAAACTTGAAATAAATTTTAATTATTTTGATAAAATCAAAATTAAAATCATACCTATTTCTACTTGAGAAAAAAGATTTTTGTTATCAACCATATAATTCATCATCAAACAAACAAAAACAAAATATTCTATATAATTAAAATCTAAAAAACGAAATTATGTAACTGGTAATCAGTTTAAAAAACTCATGTTTTTTTCTTACCTCCATAAAATATCTTATCCAATAACAGTTGTATAAATACATGTTGAGCGTAACGTTAAATGTATGGTTTTGACCAAATATAAAATACACGTTTAAAATTTATCCAATTATAATAACTACTTTATTTCTGTTACCAATAGCAACCTTATATAAACAAAATAATAATCGTTTTTCGTGAGCCAACAAATCCCTATATGAACTTTAAAATACGAATCTTTCAAAATCCTTTCTCAGTGTGCACTTACATTATGATGATTCTTTCAAAATTGCAAGTATCTATACCTATTATAGTTTAGGCTCTACGTTAATTCTCTATCAGTCAACTCAAATAGGAAAAAGCTGAAAATCACTTAATATACGAGTATATACAAATTTTCTAGGTTTCAACAACAAAAAACTATTATATTATACCTATTGTATATCTTGTAAGCTTAATTATAATATCTTTATTTTACCTATATACATCATTTCATGATCCAAAAATTGTTATACCTACTTCTCTTTAATTTAATATAAATTAAATATATAACACGATTACCTTAAAACATATACTCATTCTATTATTTTATTTACTGTTGCTTTTACGTGTTACTAAGTGATACCTATTTTCTTATATTAATATTATATTTTTTGTTTATTATGTATTAATACCTGTGAGTGCAACTAAAGAGCCTATCCAATGGTACAACGTGTCTCGGATTACAGGTCATTGGCTATAAATGTTCTAAGTATTCCCCTTTTTAGTAGGCATGCAGTAGGCCCTTGAGTAGGCCAAACGATAAAGTAGGTAATGTAATAACACTAATAACTTAATTGTATTAGTGATAAAATTTAGATAACTCTATAAAAAAAACTTTAAAAAACGCTATAATTATCCATTTTTTTAATAGGTTTAATAGAGACTATTTAATGGAATTTGAGAAAATTAAGATTTTAAATGTTATTATTATATTTATATCCTATTTAAAAATAGATAACATAAAAATGATCCCATTTCATGTATATTATAATCAAAACAAATTCAAAATAATCAATAATTTATCGGCGTAGAAAACTATACTAACTATATCACAATATAAGTATTAAAGTTCACTATAAAGAAAAAACCATAGCGATTTACATATTATACAACTATGTAGCGTTTTTATTTCTGTGAGCGTTGCTATGTCATGCTCTAGTGCTAAAACTACAATACCTATCCCATTTTTATTGACCGAATCATAAATTATTACAATGTTTAGACGAACCAAATAGGTACCTATAGTTGTGGATCGTGATTTATTTGGAATAATAGGACGCAAAAAAAGATATTACTCTTGTTATTATGCTGGTAATATTGTTAAAATTATTTTTGATTGTCATAGTGTGCGTTGGAATCTTGACACTATTCTTATTGAAAGCGGATCCCGCGGAACGTGAATATGACGGGGGCATCGATACGGGGTCTAACACTCTCAGTTCGCGTTGGTCGAGACTGCAGTTGTATAAGAACGAGGATGACGCGGCGAATAATGTGCAAACAGTGAAAGTGTCTAAAGACACAATTTATGCCATGATGCAAAGGGGTGTCATCGTCTTAAACGCAAAGGAAGTCAAAATGGACGACGAAGGCAACGCGATCGACGACAGCGATGACGACCGGTGGGCCCGTGAGTGTATGGAACGCATATGCGCCGAGCTGGACTCGTACCATCCGAACGTAATATCAGTAATCCTGATGATTAACGAATATTTCGATACTCTAGAAAAGATGATGGACCAATACGAAGTCAGTGCAGTTTATTATTATTAAATATTACTATACCATAGACATACCACATACCAATAGGGCTCAGATCCGACATATTATAATAATATACATTAATGTATTTTTTCTGGTTAAGTTGAAGGGATTTATTATCTATCACTCGCGCCGTGCAAAAATGTTTATGTTAAACCGAGTTTTATTTTCAATATATTCTTTTGTACGGATCAACAACGATAATGGCTATACCACTAGGTATATATTATACGTTATGTTATGATGACCACTACATATGGATATTATGATAGATTATATATTATAATAATCACACCTTTCAAGAAAAAAATTTAATAAATAGGGTCTGGATTTTAATACTAAGAATAACTGTTTTTTATTAATCTTATACAATGTTTTCCGTAAACATAATTTATTTCATATAACGGGCGCTTTAAAGCTCAAACATTTATTTTGCATTTTTAACACTATTGAGTAATTCTGTTGGTTTTATTCATTTCTGTTCAATATACAATACAATTTAAAATATTATCTAAAGATAAATTGTTTTCTTGAGATTTGAGATTATCAGTAACTGATAATCTCGAAAACTACTGAACTAATTGACACTAAATTTTGTACACATATATACCTTAGAACTCGATGAGTGTTTACAGCTTCGTTTTTCAACCAAAATAGGTTTCTAGAGGATGGCTCGCACAGGAATTTCGTTTAAACGAATAAAAATCGAATATTTTTTGTTTATATCTATTATTGGTTTACCATTGATTACAGAAATAAAATATGTTTTAATATAATATTTAAAAATGAATGTATGTTTATTGCTTATATACTCATAAACTACTTACCTGATTTTGTCGACAACTTCATAGGTTGCTATTAAAGATATCAGAAAAGTGTAGAGCGTAATTTTAACTTCATCTAAATAAAAAAAACCGACTATATTATATTCTATCCACCACAGTTAACCGATTGCCGTCTCGGTCGAAGTAGTTCATAAAGCGAAGTTAATTAACTTATTAAAGTTCAACACATAATTCCGTATTTTATATTTGTTAATTTTTCCCAAACAATGCTGAGCTAGGCGTCGCTTGAGTGCGTCCTATCATCTACACCATAGGTACCTTTTTAATGGCAAAAGTGCATTCGCAATAATATCGCTAATAAAATTTGTATATCCCAAGTGCGTCCATAATTTAATTTCTGATAACATATTATAATATGATACTTATAATAATATTTTATATTAGTTTGCTTTTGCAATATGGTTCATACTCCATACATGTGTTTAAATAGATACCTTCTATTCGTAAATAACATAACCTTCTTAAAAATGTTGAAAAAAAGTTCAAATAGGCGCTAAAATGTTAATTCAAACCTCTTATCTTATGTAGAAAAACAGCAATAGAATACCAATACGAATCTCTATTGATTCGAATACGTGAAAAAATTGAAAAATCGGCCAAAAGTAAATAAATAACATATAAAATATAAATACTATAAAATATTAGTAAATATTAAATATTTAAACAACATTTTAAAAGCGGTTGTAAGTAAAAATAATTATATAAATAATAATAACAAAATAAATTTGGAGTGTAGGCTCACCTCATGGTGCACCTATACAGTATCATAATATTTAATAATTATATTTATAATATTAATTATATGTATATTATTTTAAGCGCACCATAGGAACATTAAATAAGAGTAATTTAAGAACGTACCCTCAGGAAACTTCAGTCAGGCTACACAGCTAACTAATTAAACATTAATATATACAGGAGCAACTAAGCTGTTACAATAATACTTTGGCTCTGCTTACCGAAAATCGTTTGAATATTGAAAAAGATATAAAAAAAAAAGCTGACCAATGCAAGCAGCCAGGCGACGACGAGAAGGTTATAGTTGTGACAAACGACGAAAGCAGTCGCCACTGGAAACCACTTCCAGTGCCCATTAAACACACAATTGTCATGGCCAGCCGGACCGATGACGACTTTTTAACAATATTCGAACAATTCAAAAAAGCGCAAGAGGAACATCATAAACAATGATCATTTTAAAAATGTTTATAAAATATACACGCCCAAAATGTAAATGATTGAAATAGATTTTAATACTACATTGATTTATACTTAAGTAATTTACATAGTTGAAATAAACGTTCAGAATAAATCCGTTTGAATAATCCTAATAGGGCTTGGTAGGTTTTTACACGAAACATAGCAGGTAAGCTGTTATAATATGTATATATTAGTTCATACACGAACAAAAATACACTGATGGACTAGTGCTAGTTTTAATAGAAGTACTTAGTAGTCTTACTACAAATACTCGTAAAAGTTTCCACTCCAAACTAAAACTGTTATCATCATCATCCTAATATTATATTCAAAATAATAATTGAATTTTAAAAATGTTTCAAACAAATACATAAATAAAAATAAGAACATCGCATTATTGCAATATACTTCAAAAAATTAGTTATGAAAAAAAAACGAAGAAAAATAAAATTATATCAATATATCATGTTACAACTTAAAAAAAAAAAAAGTGGTCAAGTAAGTAATTCTCTACTGTATAGTAGGTCACTATAATGAATGTATTAAATTTGAATCCAATGATAGGTATCATTAAAATATAAGTACGAAAAACGATTCTAAACGGAGATGATTTGTCAGCCTAGGATATATTTTCCAGTGGGTGGTAAAAAAGGTGGTTTATGTTTTAATGATCTGAATATCCCAAAATTTAAGTTCTTTTATAATGATTGTAAACCAAACTTATGGAAAATGTTGTATTAAATTTTCAACTTTTAGCTACTTATAAAAAAAATTGTATGAATTAAACCTTCAAAATAATTTTTTATCAATATTTAAAATTTAAATGCTAATAAAAAAATTGTGCCTATGTATTCTTATAATTATTGAATCAATGGATTTATAAAAAAATATAAACAAAAGCAAATATTTAAAATCCCTATAAATAGCATTAAAATAAGCAAAATATTTTAAAAATTAAATCATGTAATGAAAATTCCAATCTAAATAACTGGTGAAATTTTCAAATATTTGCGACTTATACTTTTTGGATAATAACAAATATTTAAAATCGTTTATGGACAAATCGTTGTAGTTACGCAATTTCGTAAAAATTTAAAATTCAAATACTCATAAAATTTTTCCTATATTGACGCTTCGAGTTTTATAGTTATTTTAAGGTAATTTTTACCTGCTATATCTCGTGTGGTAACTTCACTTCTTCGCCCATCCTAATAATTTTCAACGCGGGTATTGATTACATTGATTGGGTACCGATTTCTGATGTATGTAATTTATCGCTATATCAATATCAGCCGAAATGCAGTGCTTACGTACACAATATGCAATAAATTCCTATTAACATGAACATTGAATATCATCAAATACCTTTTATTGTCTGCCACTCTCTTAGAGGTATGATAGTGTTTTCTCTAGAACAGAATACCGAATCCAGTGAGCGTGCGACAACTGGACCTCTTTTAACGAACTAATATTATATAAGTGCGGTTTTTTACTACGATTCGCGTATTTTAATTTCTAATTGGTGTCACCATATCCTACTTTCAGCATTGTCCATTAAAACACCTGCAGAGAGCCAAATAAGACGCATGTATATTACATTATATTATATATATTTGTAAAAGTTCATTAATATATTTTATAGGTATTCAGTAAACTATATTTACCTAATGCAATAATGCACAACTACAAAAAAAACAGCATGTCAGCTAAAGTTCCGTTTTCGCAGTCAATTCGTCATCTCGCACGTTTGACAGAATCCATGAAAAAACCAATAACAACTAAAAGATATTATTATAATGTAAATTATCACTGGCGCCCAAACATATTTTCCCGCAAACCCGCACGCAGTTGATAATTTAAACCATCCACCGCCTTTCAGTGGTTACCACTTACCACAATACCGCCTAACCACTCAAATAATAATCGTTTCACGAATCTCAAATCCTGAAATAGCCAATTTGTAAATTTATTAAGCTATTTTAGAGGTGCTTAAAGACTAGGGTAGGCACATCATAATACTTTGGTTAAAAAAAGACCCACCCGCCATAGTCGAACAACCGTGCGATTACACTACTTGGTAGGCGATATGGGTACCACTGTAAATTATTATTAAAACATTCCATAAATATATATTAGCATTTATTCAAGGTCTAACTGGTCTAAGGAACATTCAACGTTTAGAGGTTTAGACGCACGACGTTATCTGACTGACGTAGTGACGTGCCTATATAATAATATGTTTATTAATTCGTGACTTATTAGTTATTGGTGTAATTAGTTTTTTTACTAGTTATAAGTATTGCAGACTGTTGTAGAGCAACAACCGCGACCTGCGTGTGGCGATGTTAGTGTAACTTTTTTCGTGATAGAAGAATCATTCATCATCAGTTTCTTTTGTTGACTTTTATGAGTATCAATCAATATAGTAAGTACATAAATTAAGTTAAAAATTCATACCTATAAAAACTTGTTTTGTTTTTAATTGAAATTAAACATTTAAAATTTAACTTCTTAAAATAATAGTATGTAGTTATAGTTTCATAAATTTTACCGAGTACAAATATAATATATCAATAGACATTATATCTACCAATTACGAGTGTTTGTTTATATTTGAAGAAATTAATTTGGTCAAATAATCTAAATTCAGTAGCTATGTAAAATATGTTAAGACTAAGTTTACCTTTTATTTACATTATTGTCAAAAATGAAATTTTAACAGTTAAATTATAGCCTAGGTATCTATAACAATATAGTTCATTAAGTTTCAATTTAGTTCAGTTGATAACTATTAGAAATAGGTAGAAATCATGTTTAGATATAAATAATACTTAGATTCCCCTATTAAATATGAAGGTGTCTTGGTACAGTGACATAGTGTTATATCTACCTAGAACATAAAGAGATAAATAAGATAAATTTAATGTACTCGAATAAGTCTTCGATAATAATTTCCCAAACATTTTGATAGGTGCACTGCTGTATAACATTGATTTCCATTTACCATTCTGTATAATAATGTGTAAAAAAATTAGCTGTACAATATTCATGTTTAATCTAGTATAGAAAAAATTAAAATTAAAATTGTTAAAAAAAAAAAATATTAGAATTCAACTAAAACATGATTATAATTAAAATAATTATTATTAGATATAATAAGTAGATAATTATTATTTTATTACTTGTCCCAAGGACTTAAATACGTTTCTAAGTTAAAATATAGCTTATAGCTAACACATAACATAACATTTAAAATAAATAGATAAATAAACATACTACAGAAGTTAATATCATGAACAAAACTGTTTAAAAACATTATTTTTTGATCAAACAGAAAAAAAAATAAAATTTTAATAAAAAAAAAAAATTAATATTAGAGATCTTTTTAAATTAACATTTTAACGTTGTTTTTATTATACTTATTTTTAATTTAAATGTACATTTAAGACAAAATATGTTCTTAATAATATGAGTGTACATTTATTAGTAAATTTAAATAACTGAAAATAACCAAATATTTAGTATAGGTATTAAGCTAATATTCATTGGTGAAATAGGTAGTATATTTTTTTACAAATGGCTTAAAATTAGTTTTGCTTCCCTGGGTAGGTATACATTTTTTTTATCAAAATGTTAATATAATAACTGTTAAATTATTATTTGAAGAAATAAACTTAATTTAAAAAAAATTTTATATTTTCTGCATTACACAAATAAAATTAATGTTTAATCCCATGTTTTGTGACAGAATTGTTTTTTACTATATGAGTCAAAATATCTGTTGTGTTAGCATTTTTTTCTATTATTACTTTCTATAAAATTACATAATATGATAATTGCCTTGTTTGTTTAATATTATCTTTAATTCAAACATTCATTTTCGGTCATTTAAGATTATACTGTCCTTAAAAGCATATTATTTATATTTGCAGTTTATGTTTAAAATTTATCATGCAATATACAATAATTATAACAGGGTCTTTTCAGACTAAAATTATTAAAATTACATGATAACATACATATTTTTATTTTATAATGATGGTTGAATATTAATAAATAGTATATAATACAATATTTATATTATTATTTTTATAATGTAACAATGAATATTGATAATTGTTTTTTAATAATAGCATATAGAATTAATTATATATTATGCTGTGAGCGAAAGGAAAAATAGTAAAATAAAATTAATATATAATTACAAATTTAATGCAATACCTAATCATTTGTTATTACCTATATAAAATAGTATAAAATATAATTATTCGAAAACAATTCTGATGCTAGATTTATTTCAATAAAAAAAATGAATGATAATTAATTCTAGTAGTTTGTATAATAACTGAAAAGTATCAATATAAAATATTTTATTTCATAAAATTGTAATGAATAATGGATGAACCCACTGCCATTTTTATAAAATAAAATTTATAATATATAATACATAAATATAAAATGAATTGAACAATTGTTACACAGTAGGTACATAATATTTGTTACATTTATAGCATTGTTTATCTAACCATAAGGTAAAATTGTTTAATTTTTTTCCTATACCTACTGATTATAATAGTATTCTTTTTGACTCTTCTAAATATTTTAACTTATTAAATGTACAATAAACTACAAAAAAGTTATTTTCTTACCTATTAATTAAATACAAATTTTACTTAAAAATAAAGTTAAAATATTATTTAATACTTTATTTATATTGAAATTTATATAATTTATATATATTCAAATTGTATGACATAATTTTGCTGATAATATAATTTTTACAATGATTTCATTACGTCGTTCAAAATTTTAATTTAATAATAAAATACATTTTAGTTGTACAAAATCCACATTAAATTTAATATAATTAATTATATATTTTGCATAAGCAAAATACTTGAAAATTACTGAAACATCTGAATTCATGCTTTTAGTAGGTTTATATAAATACAAATTGTTCAGTCATATGTATACAGATTGTGTTCATGGATGCAGTAATTTATGTTTTCAATCGAGACCCCTAATATGTATTAATAGTTTTAATTTATACTTTGTTTTTAACTAGACTCACAAATGTAATTATATCTTATTTTAATTATTATATAATTTGAAAAAGGCATCTAAATAATTAATAACAACAAATAAGCTTACTTTAAACTGATGAGATATATTTTATTTATTTAATCATGGTTTTAAAATGAAAAATGTTCATGAAATATTTTTAATGATTTCTTAATTATATAATGAACTTGTATTAACTGATATTTAAATGTATTTTAAGTTAATGTGATCTATCATTTTATTTTATTTTTTACAATGTTTAAAAGAAAACAATATTATCTCTTCATTAATCTGAAAATATAGTCTAGTATTTTTCATAAAAATATATCACCTATTTATTTATCTTATAATTTGTATACAAAATATTTTAGTTTATACAATATTAAATCACAATGCGTACCATAATAAAATATTATCATATAATTTATACTTTTATTATCTAGTTTATTAATTATTAGTAATTATTTATTGCTTTACAATTAAAACATCACAATACTCAGAAAATAAAATCTTTAAGATAGTGTTACACACCCATCAATTCTTTTTAAAAATAGTTTTGGAAAAATAAGAAGCACTGAGGAATTAGTTTTGGTTAAAATATCAAATCTACTAAAGAAAATATTTAATCTCCAGCAATTTAATAAATTTAAAATTTTATTTTGATATTTCTAATAAAAAAGTTATTATTATCTTATACTCTTATTTTTATAATTTAAACTTATACATTGATTAAAATTTGTCTTTGATTTAAATATACTTAACAATACTATTTTAGATTAATTCAGTTAAATAAAAATAAAATGTTGTAATATAAAGAAAAATAAAATAACACGGTTGAGAGGCATGGCATGGCGCAGTGGACACATCAATTGCCAGACGGCACTGATGTTAAATAAGCGATTACTTTGGTAGTTTCCTGAATAGGTGACCACCTGAAAAATTGAGCAACACACACGTCACACATCCATGCGCCCTACCTGACCTTAACAATCAAGATTAACAGTATCCAACTAAAATCTCTATTAACATAAAAAAAAAAAAAAAAACAGAATTAATCAATGATTTTTGCTTAACTATAATGGCTTAATTAATTGTAAACTGATGTTGAAATTAAGTGCAACAAATTCACTTTATTCTTGGTTAATGGCATCTGAAAATAAAAAATTATTTTAAAATATTTCATGATAGATAAGTACTTAATAATTTTAACATTAACACTATGGAATATTATTTCATAAGCATTTTTAAATTTATTTTAATAAACCTGTTATTTGCTGTTTGAATATTATATTATTATATTCTACTTCTAATAACTAACAACACATGTATTAAGGACAAATTGTAAATAAATGTATTAATGTAACAATAAACATATTTATTGTGAAAAATTCATGTGAAAACTTTAGAGTAGAAGAGCTTAAAATGTTTCAAAGAATATATTCATAATGCAGATTTAAATAAGTCATTAAGTATGATTTAAACTTGATTTCTAATCAAAATCTTTATTATTATTATTATTATTATTTTTTTTTTTTGAACAAGATAAATGTATTAAATATATTAAATATCTATGGAAATTTAAAAATCTTCCTATATCGTGTAGTCAATTATAAGAAGAGTGAAAAGTGCCCTAAATTGGGTCTGAGTAATGCATCTTTCAAATTGTTGTACAGTTTTTTTTCTTTTCATAAGTACATTAAATTTTAAATTTAAATGGTGTTGAATCAAGAGGTTACATTTTATTTATTAATAATGTTTCTTAAAATATTATATTAAGAAGATGCTACTTTTGTGTTTTATCTGTCTTACAAATATACAATATAAGAAATTTGTACACAATAGAACTGATTTTGTGTTGTTAGCTTTAATATTAGAGTAAATGGTCCTGGTCTAGTTGACCCCTGCCAAGAAGGTAATCCCCCCACCACTCAGGTTTATTTGATGCCCACCACTTACATCTCTCTTGTTTTCGATGTTATAAAATGTATATATTGCAGAGTTTTGGCCACCAGCATAATTTTTATTATTTCCTGCATATTATATTTATTCATACATGAATGATGTATAATATTTTTACATTTTATTTATTCATATTTTATATATATTCTTATTTTGATTGCCTGCATTTTTATGTATAATCATAATGTATAATGTATTGATTATAACAGAAAACACAATAGATATAAGTGGTGGACATCAACTTAAACCGAGTGGCGGGGAGAATGTCTTCTTGGCAGAATTAAACTAAACTAGTACCGAGTAAATTGACCTATTATCAAATTAAGAGGTAAAAACATTATAATATAATTATGTTCTCTCATAGATTTATACAACATTATAATTTTTAAACTAATTCGAGTAATTTTATATACTTATTTATATTTCATATAATTTCCTGATTATATTATCAGTAAATCGACCATAATAAGTATATTATAAATTAAATAGATATTATTATATACTTGAAGCATATTCATTACTCATATTTCGTACTTCTAAAAACCAACATGACTGTATCAACATATAACCCAAGTCGTTGAAGATAACTACATTTTGAATTGCAGCTTGAATCTATTTTAAAAAACAAAAAGATATAATTTAATTATTTAATTAATTCCTAACATAAAAATATTACTTACTATAAATGTTGTATCAAGTAGAAGGCTTATAAATACCCTTATCCAAGGCCGTAACTGGAAAAAAAATTTGGGGGAGGTCCAACATTTTTTTAAATATCTAGATATTGAACACTTATCATTTTTATCTATAATTTACGTAAAATATTTCTAATTTTAAAAATTTCGGGGGGATCCGGACCCCTGGACCTCCTCTGTTACAGCCTTGCCCTTATCAAATAATCTTTTTATTGTTGTAGGTACTTCAATGTTTTTCATTTTCCTCCAAGACTGGTATGACTCCAAATAGTTTTCTAAACAAAAAATACAAACATTTATTTTAATGTTTTATAAATGTTCTCATAACTATCATACTTCTATAATACACTGATAAATAATAATTATAGTAGTTAAAGCCAGAAGATAAAAAAAAATTTTATTTGCCAAGTTAAGCATTTATTTAAAGTTCATAGGTGTATGTGTTTAATAAGTGCACAGAAAAAAGTAATGTTTACTTATTGAACATCATTTATATTATTGTTATATATTTATACAAAAAACTATAATATATAATATTATTTATAACTAATTAGGTACACTATTATTCAATATAATATCCATATAAATAAATATAAATGTCTTATACTTTATTTTCCGAAATGCTTTCATTATATTAATCTCAGTAAAACTAGTAAAAGAAGAAATGCATAAATTACCTAATTTGAAACATTTTATTTTACCACTTCATCGTGTTATTCAGAAAAATATTAAAATGCGGAGTTCGAATTTGTGATAAAAGTATCATAATTGAAAATTACAATTAAAATTTGCTAAATAAAAAATAATCAGCATTTAAGAAAATTAAAGTAATTATATAAATTAAAGTGTGTAGTCGAGCAACTATTTGTACAAACTATATAAGACTATTATATTTTGTTCTATCTACAGTATCTAAAGAGCAATATAAACATATTGTCTTTATTTTTTTTAGAACTATAACAAATATTATAGATTAAGTAGGTATAATACAAATTAAAATCATAATGAAGTTATTGACATTTATTACACAATTACTTTGTACAATAATTTTTTAAACTATATTAAATTAAATTAATCTTTAAATTGGTCAATTATTAGGACAATTTAAATATAATAAGCAATTAATAAAAAGTGATGATTTGGTGATAAGAATTGTTTTAATACATTTAACACCAAACAGGAAATTACTAAACATTTTCAGTATCACAATATAAAATTTAAAAATATTAGACCATTCATTGTATTAGAACAGTTTAATTTTAAAAACTGAGAAGCTTTAAGAATGTACTGTTTTGTTGATGTAAGAAGTCTTACTAGAAAGATTGTTCTTACTGAGAATTTATTTTAAAAAAAAAAAAATGAATCATTCGATTAGTACTAGTAAATGATTTTTTTTTTTATCAATTTGGTAGTTATACAATAATAATAATACCTACATTAGACATAATATTAGTTATTTCAATAAACATGAATCGGAAAGATTCCGATTGCAGAGTGATATCTACCTTTATAATGAAATACATAATATCATTGATAGACAATTTTTATCTATACTAATTTATAATAATTATAATTGCCTTGCACACTTAACTACATTAATTTGTACTTGTCTTTGTGCAATATATATAAATCAACTTCCTACCCTACTTACACGGAATAGGTAGTTATAGTATAGTTACAATACGAAGAAGTGGAAATAATACTAAATATTTAATAAATTAATAGTGAGCTCATGACCTTTAAAGATGATTTAGAGGTACATAATTGGTTAATTAAATTTTTGTAAACCATTAATCAATTTCTTATGCAATCGACCATAAATATATTAACAGACAATTAAAAATTTACATTAATTTCTATGTACACGTTACTGTTTGAAGTTTGAACTCCAGCGGTCTGTCGTGTGTATTTCGTGCCGACTCGTCATCGTCGTTGTACTACGGCGTACGACGACGACGACAAAAAAAAACATCGTGGTGAACTCGTGAATCATAACGATATTGGTATTTTTTTGTTTTCGACGATTTCGTCAAAGCGCGTAAAAAACAACAACTATATGATACCTAATAATATTATACCGCAGAAACCCACGGATTTAACAACAACATCGCGGTGGCGATAACGTCGTGGACCGTATCCGCCGGTAGCGCTTCCGTCGTGTAGAGGAACTTTACGTCCGAATTTCGAGCGACGGCGGCGGTGAGAAAATATCTAATCGGTCGACCCGTTTTTTATAATCCGTGTCGCGAGCGCTCATTCCTCTGACAAAATATAATAATAATAATAATAATATAATACTAATGTTGTCGAATTCGAAGAATTCCATACCGCCGCTACCGGGGCCCCGTCGCCGCCGATAACTCGTAATTATTATTATTGCTCTCCCTCCCCGCGAACGTATCTGACTTTTACCGTTCGTCGTCACAGCGAGTTCGTCGTACCAGAGCGGTTCATAATAATAATAATAATATAATAATAATAATATAATACTAATGTTGTCGAATTCGAAGAATTCCATACCGCCGCTACCGGGGCCCCGTCGCCGCCGATAACTCGTAATTATTATTATTGCTCTCCCTCCCCGCGAACGTATCTGACTTTTACCGTTCGTCGTCACAGCGAGTTCGTCGTACCAGAGCGGTTCATAATAATAATAATAATAATAATAATAAAATGTAGTCTGTGTGTGTGTGTGTGTGTATTCGATTGTGTTCTTTTCTCCTCGATCAGACGACGACGACGAGAACACCACACGCGCGCGCGACACGCAGCAATCGTCTTTATTATTATTATTATTTTGTTTTGTTCCGTCCGTCGTACGCGCTTCGATCGCTGTTGTTGTTTGACCGCGATTACACTCGCACACACACACGCGAGCGCGCACGCACGCACCGAGAGAGACGTAAGTACGCGTAACCTCGCGCGCGACACAATCGTCACTGCACGCACACGCTATTGTCATCGTAGTCGGTCGCTTCTGTTATTGTTGTTGTCGGTCGTCGTCATTATTATTATTATGTTATTATCGTTATCGACGTAGATTTCTCGTCCGCCGCACTACGGCCGACCCGCAACAAGTCGTCGGACTTTTTATTTTTTTTTTTATAATTCGTCCATCGGTTTTCGCCGAATCCTTATCGACGACCGCCACTGCCGCCGCCGCCGCCGCCGATGTAACGCACGACGAAAACAACAAATAATTATTATTAGAGCTGCTGCTGCTGCTGGTATCCACGAACGGTCTCCAAGCGGACTACGACGCCAGCAGCGGTGCGCGGCCAGTCGTCGATACCCGTGTGTCTGACGAGCACATATCATTACGACGACGACGACGGCGATGTGCTGCCGTTCGGATCGTGTTTATTTATTTCTGGTAACACCACCTCAGGTAATATAATACGTACAGCGTCTACCCTACCGATCGACGTGTTTTTTTTTTTGTTTTTTTTTTTTCGTTTGCCCCCCGCGCGGCGTTAGTGTACGCGTAGTGAGCTCTCTCTCTCGAAAAGAGCTGGTCGGACACGATGTTTTTCTGAAAATTTCCATTCGTTCGTATTATTATATTCTTATCGATCGCGATCGATCGCTCGTGATGCTTTTGTTTTTTTTCATTTTCAGTCAATCTCCGATTTTATCTCGCGCGTAACGTAGTAAAACATTCACGATTTTTCCGTAACATTACTTTTCTACACTTATAATATTATTATTTTGATTTCTCGTTTTAGCCTTGTCCGTTAAATTATTCGTGATATTTAGGTTTAATTGTTGTTATTTCATAGAATACCTACTAAATAATAATTATGGCTAGTAGGTATGCAAATGAATAACATTAGTTTTATATTATTTTTTCAGATCTGTATTAATTTTATTCTAGAAGTTTATGATCAACAACATAATCTAACAATATGAATATTGATAGTGTTCAAATAGAATTGGACAACATGAATATTGATTGTGTAAATACAAAATCAGACAATATGAATATTGATTACACAATTACCAAATCAGACAATATGAATATTGATTGTACGAGAACTGAATCAGACAATATGAATATTGATGGTAAAAGAACAGAAAGCATATCATCCAGTATTTCAGAGGAGTAAGTTAATTTTCATTGATTAATAATTAAATATTAGGCACATCTAATATATTTAAAAAAGAGTTCAATTTATTAGTTTTAATTAAATTAAAAATATATATTGCTGTGAGTAACAGTTATATATTAAACTTACAAATTGAAATTTCTATTCACTATAATAGTACTATAGGACATTATAATAAATATTTATGTTATGAAAAACTATTATTTTTAATTTATCATAATTTTAAAATGTTTCTAAAACACTAAAATTGCATGGTAAACAATATTTTTCAATTTTTTTTTTTATATTTATTTTCATTAAATGTATTTCATACTAACTGGATTTTAATTTGGCATGAAAGACATTTTAAGAAAATATTTTAACTACATTTTATTTTGCAATACTAAACAAAATATCAATAACTTGTATCCATTTTTGTGTAATTGTGGATTTACATTATATCAATTCAAAAATACTTACTAATATTAATTTATAAGACTGTACTTCCTTTAGAATATTATTAATATTTGTTTTTTTTTCTTGAGTTAAATTAAATAGGTATAAATATAATTTGTAAATGATAAAATTTAGAATGCATTACAAATTTGTATAGATAACTGTGCCAAATTATCCATTAAACAGCAGTAATTAAGTAAATATTGGCCATTAAACAAGAGTCAATAACTGATAACTTATCAGTAAAACTGGATTTTAATGTAATAATATAATTTTTTTCCTACAGTTTTATATAATTAAAAATATGTTTTAGAAGATCCTGTTATTTTAATGATATTTTATTTTGAATTTTTTGACAAATCCAACTTTCTTAAGCAATTTTTTTTGGAGGAATTTTTCAAAATTCTAAAATATTAGCAATAGGTACTATAACATAATATGTTATAAAACATTTCTTAAAAGTATTAGCTCATCTTAATTTCTTTAAAATACAGTATATAGTATGGATTTTAAAACTTCTATAGTCTATACTAAAAATATTTTTTTATAATGTATATGCAATTTAATGAATAGCTTATTATCCTAATATTCTAAATCTTATTGTTTATTTATTTTAAAATTTAATTTTATCAATTACCAAAAAACTACACAAACAATATGGTTTATAAATTAGGTAACTGTTTAAGTTGATTAATATTTAATTTATTGTGTTTAACTATCAATATAAATGTTAAATCAAGTAAATTAATATTCTTGTCTCCCTACAAGTTCAGGCTTCAGGAGACACATTTTTTTTTCGGATTATTATTTTTTATACTATATTTAAGTTATAATTTTTTAAATAACTATAAACTATCTATTTATCTAATTCTTGTAGTAACTAATGACATTCAAAATAGGTAGTTTTGAAAATCCTAAATAGTGACAGTAATATTGAAAATAGAACCGAGTTTATAACATATAAATAATTAATGTGTTATTTAAATTTAAAAACTTGGAAAGTTCTAAAATTATGCCAACCTTCCCTTATTTGAGTACCTATCTTAAATTAAAATTGTATTTACTATAAAAATTCTAAGCTTTAACTATACTAATTGGTGAATGTGGATGGAGGCTTTATCTTTTAAACATGGCAAAATTTAGATATACGAGTATATATCTAGGCTTGCGATTTGTCCCAGCTTTAATGGCATGTCCCAGTGTCCTGGTCAGTCATTAAGTTTGTTTCGGTTAATAAAAGCTGAGAAAAAATAACTTTAATATTGTATTATTACATATATATTATTAATTATATATTAATTATAAATTCATTCCACAGAAAAGTAACAATATTAGCTTATTACTAATAAATATATTAAATGTAGTTTATGTAAATAAGTTGATGTAAAAAAATGTATTGATTAATACATTTTTAAATAACAAAGCAGATATACCTACCTATTTCCATATAACATATAACTATACTAAAAGAAAAAAAGGTTATTCAATTATAAATGATTTATGATGTCCTGATTTGGTGATTTCAAAATCTGGCAACCCTAAGTATACCTAAAATACTATTTAACATCTATGCCGCTATTACCTGTGTTTTAAAATTATATTATAAATGTCATTAAAATGCTGTTAAATATTATTATTATTATTATTTTTAGCCCACATCATGGACATTGAGTGTAAGTCTTTTTTGATTATTGAACATTTGTTAGGTGTTTTACAATTCTCATTTATTATTTATACATTTAATTATTTAAAAGATAAATATAACATAAAAAAATAGGAACGTTTTTTAAGACTGTTAATCTAATGGTTTTTAAAAACAAATCAAATGATCTTGCTAAATGAAAACCATCCATCATGAGTACATTGCAAAGTTTGAGCAATATAACTTTGTAACAGTTTCATGATTTGCTCACTCACTACTATAACTTCTTATGGGTACAAGCTGAATTTCATATGTGTGTAGAAAGAAAGGGTACTTGTTTTTTATCACCCCGCCATAAGTAAATAAATTATGTGGATTATTAATAATAAAATGATAGAAAAATAAATGTATTATAATATAATAAATTAAAAATATATATACCTAATTAATAATATATATTAATATCACAATTAAAATGGAGAAAAGACATCTAGTAGTTTCAAATGCATTTTGTTCCTCGAAATGTGTTGTCCACAAAATACTGCCAAATACAATTTCAGAAAATTTCTTTTAATTTCAAAACACATTTTATTCCTCCATTTAGCAGAACTTCACAACCTCTCGATGTTTGGATGTGTGCTCCTGTAATTGGTTCAACAAAATTCTCGACAAAATTATAACTGGTTAACAGTATTATGTTGGAATCCCTCTTGCTGCAAAATTTTATAAGCTTTCCAAAAATCTGACATAATTATTGAGCCTGGTCTTATATTATTTACTTTTATTAAAGATAACAATGCAATTTTCCCATTTCTCAAAAAATCAATTGTTGTCATAAGCTAAGTACAATAATTATTATTGTAGGAACAATAACGGCACAGTATACGGCAAGGTGATAACAAACAAGTACCAAGAAAGTTATTGTTTCACTTTTTTTTTACCTATCTTAATTGCATTCATACGTATATTACTATATAGAGTGAAAATTATCTACCTATGAAAAAACTTATTTTTTTGAAAATCAACTTATTTATATAATTTACTCTGCTTAGAAAAAATTACTTTTACATTTTCACATAATACAGTCAACTCCACTTTATTTTGGGACACATAGTTATGTGTTAAAAAAAAAAAAACATATAAATTTGTTTATGGCGAATATTTTTGTCTTTTTTTTTTTTTTGTATACACGATAACTTGTTGAAAAAATTTAAGACATCAGTGGTGGTTCTGATGGGAAATTGAATACTCTTGATTCATTATAATTGAGGTCAAAAGTCAGCATACAGTTTTCAAAAAAATCGAGAAAATCAAAAAAAAAAAAGACAGATAAACCAGAGTTTTCACCCAAAACCAGTTTTCGACCAAATAGATTCTTTATATGATTGTAACTCAAAAACTAATCACTGTAAATGCTTGAAATTTTCACCGCATATTTGTATTAGCATTATCTATACACAGTTAAATTTTCAAAATATTTTGAGTTTTTTTTAGCTATTTATAGACAACTGAAATTTTCGATTTTTTTGAAAAAAAAAATTTTTCCCAAAAATCTTGAAAATTTAACACAAAGTCTAAAGTTTAAAAAAAATAAAAAATTGTTAGTCACAGTTTTATTTTAAAAGCTTTAAAGTTTAAATTTTTACGAAATATGTCAAAATCACAAAATTTTGCTATTGATTTTATAGATGTAATGTAAAAAAATTTTAGTATTTATATCTAAAGTTATAAATTAAACTCAAAGTTTTCCATAAGTTTTCTTTTAAATAGCTATAGAGAAAACTCAAGCGTCATTGTACAAAAAAATGTTATGAGTATCTGAATTTTAAATTTTTACAAAATCTTGTAACCATAATGATTTGTCCTCAAATGATTTTAAATATTTGTTATTATTCAAAAATTTTAAATCATAGATACTTGAAAGTTGTACCAGCTATTTAGATTGGCATTTTTTTTTACATGATTTAATTTTCAAAATATCTCGTTTATCTTAAGGCTATAGGCATTTGAAGTATTCGTTTATTTTTTGGTTTTTTTTTTTTTTATAAATATTGATAAAAAAAATTTTGGCTGAGTCAAAATACTTGGAACATTTAACATAAAGGTCTTCATGAGTTAGTCTTATAATTATTCAAAAATTATAAAAACACATTGGCTAGTTATCTACTGTTTTCTCGGTAGATCGTACGCTTTACCAATACCTTGGCACAATTATTAACATTTTAAGTTCAAATATTGACAAAATTTGTCAAAATCATGAATATTTGCAAATTATTTTGGATTTCTAATTCATAAATATTTGTATAAGTTGCTAAGAGTTGAAAATTTAATACAAGATTTTCCATAATTTTGATTTACAATTATTTTATAAAAGTACTGAAATTATAGGTTTGGTTTCAGGTCATTAAAACATAAACCACCTTTTTCACCACCCACTGGAAAATATATCCTAGGCCAGAGGTTCCCAAACTGTGGGTCGCGATTATAGTTTTGGTGGGTTGCACTATATTTTTATATTTTTTTATTGTAAGCAACTCATTCACTAAAAAAAATGATCATTCATTGATATTATGATTCGCCAAATTTTAAAAAAAATTCTAAAATTGGTCGTACAATAAAAAGTTTGGGAACCTCTATCCTGGGCTGATAAACCATCTCCGTTCAGAATCGTTTTTCAAAAATAATGATAATTATCGTTGCATTCAAATTTAACAAACCTATTATAGTGAGCTACTCTATATCGACTATATCTATAGAGCACTTGATACCTACTATACAGCAAATCGTTACCCACTTGCTTCGTTTTATTATAACCTATATATTATTAATGTATTTAAACATATAGAAATGATTGAGACTGGTCCACTGTGTATAATCTACAGATTAAATTTGTATATATGCTACTTAAAATTTACTACTTCTATCCATAAAACTGCATTATGTATTGATATCATAAAATTAGTACCAATACCAGATAAGTTCTATTATTTATGTTAAAGCTGAATTACTATGACATTTTCTATTGAGGTCTGTCTAAGTAAAAATGGATTTTTTGCGCTTATTGACTGATATGTTTGGCATCCCTTTTTAGTACACCTCTTAGTCATTTTTTTTTAAAGTGTCCTAATTTGTTTTTTCTGGTTCTTGTTTTGTATAATTTCCACCACTTTTAGTGCTAGTATTCTTTTTTGAGCAAACCAAATAATTGTTATTTAAAAGGTTTTTACTTATTAAATAATCAACACATTTTAATATTTATGTATAAATATTTTATTGTTGTAATATAATTCATTTTAAATCAGTACAAAACCCGTATAAGATTAATTCAAGACACACTCATTCGTGAAAAAAAATTCAATTAACAAAATGACACGAAAAAATGCTAAATGGTAACTGAATGTCTAAATGATGATTAAAAAATACTAGACAGTGGTCAAATATAGGTATCTGTTATCGATAAATCACATTTGATTTATCCCAAATTATTTTTTAATATCAAAAGAAAAATATGATATTATACACACTATTTATTTATAAAATTAATTAATAATTTTTTTTTTTTTTTATCTTATTTAAAAACAATTTTAATAGTACTTTGTTTCTTACTTACTATCTTATTATTGGTTGACAAATGTAATCTGAACAAGCATCTAACACACATATGGAGCTTCTCTAATTACCTTGTTAAAGAAAAAATATTATCAATATTTCCAAAGATTTAAATGTTCAATTACATATATTATATTATCGAATAATATTGATAATAATTTATATAATATACTCAATAAAAATTTCCCAATTATCGGAATTCTTGGCCCAGACAAACTATGAACGTTTTTACTATAAGCATACGTTTATTTTCTGAGTTGAAAAATTGCTCCGATTAAGTGGTTTTATTAACCCGGTATTTATTAAACAGAATTGACTGTATTATAAACTTGTTTACCTATTAATTAAATGATGTACATGTAAACTAAAAAATCATTATGAATCATCTCTTTTTTCCTATTTTATATTATTATTCATGATAATTTATTAATCATAAAGACTTAATAACAATTTGTATCTATTTGTAGAACAAATTTGATTTATGAATTGAAATGGAAAATAACTTAATGTTTCAATTGAATAATTTTAACATGCTGTCACTGTTTAATGTTAGCTAATACTTTTTTTAATAAATACCTTTAAAAAAATAAAAATTTAATTTATTATTGTTTACGTATGCTTCAATGTTGGATTAAAAATTGGCTGAGAATTTTCAAAGTTGCTAAGCATTTTTAAAATGCTTATAGCTTATTCAAAAATAGATATTAAAAGTATCATATACTTATTAATATAAAAAATGTATATTTTATAGTATCATGATGCAAACTATTAATAGCTATTTAATTCCCCAGTAATAAAATGTACTATTATAATTTATATTACTCTTAAAAATACTTACCTCTATTATCTCAACTACAAAAATAAATTCTGAGTAATAAATAAGACATTATTTAAAGTTTTTGATTAATAATAATACTGTGTCCTGTTATTAGGCAACTACCTACCAATTGTTTTATTAATATAAACATTTTTTTTTTTTTTTAGATCACCTGAACCTTATGATATTTTTAGACAACTTCCACTTGAAGTCATCACTAAAATTGTCCGACAATTGAGTTTCAATGATGTTATAAGCTTAAAATCTGTTAGTAAGGCTTGGAGATGTTTATATATAAACCAAAATGAGATTTGGGCGAATATATGTGATGATTTAAATATACGAGTCATTGATTATAGCCGGTGTCTGAATGACAGGTCAAGACATGATTCAGAATGCAAAGGATATGCTGAAGCAGCTTCAGAAAAATTATTTGGGCCTTTATGTGACTATTGGCTAACATTTAATCATTATATAATGATAATAAGGAACATAAAAAACAACGATTTTCCAATCATTAATATACCTCGTTGTCCGCGTGATGAATATTCATATTGTACTGATGATTATATAGTCAATATAAATGCCTACAACAAACAACCAATTCAAGTAATTGTTTTAAGTGGAGCAAGTAAACCTATCGTAAAAAAATATTTGAAAATATTTGATCAGTTAAAAAAATTAATTCGATTAAGAAAATACCCTCTCAAAGTAATTGGTAACAAAAGATACTTGGTATTAGAAATTTGTTCAGTTATATTTGTATATTCAATTGTGAGAACTGAATTTACCCAAAGCTTTTTTAAAGTGATACGGAAAAATGTTGAATTTGGCTTGAATCAAGAAGATTTTGACTCAAAGTTCTTAAATGAACATCGTGAGACAAAATTTGATTTATATGATCATAAGCTAGCAATGGTACACCCTTCTACTGGTACATTATTTATAACTGATTTGAGGACAGGAAAAACATATAAAGAACTGAAATTTAGTTCAAAAAGATGCATTGTTAATAGCATGAAATGCTCAGATTATAGAATCATGATTGGAATCACAATAATGGTAAATTTATTAATTATATTAATTATTAGTAGTAAAATATGAAACTTATTTCAAAATGCTTGTTCAATTAATAAAGTATAACTACTATTTATTTGCAAGTAATTTTAAAACTTGAAATTAAATAATATTGTTGCCCTTAGCTGGTTTAATTTACAATATTTTTATCTAATCGTAAAAATATTTTCTCGCAATTAAAATCCATAAAAAATTTCAATAAATAAAAAAATGTAGTTTATGAAAATTTGCATAAAAATTTAACTCTACTATTGTAACTTACTTATATTTTATAGTAGGTAACAGTTTATGTTTAGTACAGCATTATAATTATTTATTATTCAAACTATAGACCATCGTTTCTCAACCTTTTGTGTTGTGACCCCCAAAATAGGTATAAAACTTGGTCAATCAATTAGTGACCCGACTATCTATATTAAGTACAAATTTGAACAATAAAAATATACCATTAACTGATTAACCAAATGGCAAATATACTATTTCAAATTAATTTTATAAATAAAATATAGTAATTTATACTTGTCACAAGTAAATGCCATGTCTTGGGTCATTGGGTAAGCCATTAGCGGTGGAGTGGCCCTTATTTATTGATGAGATATCTACGATCTACATTTAATCGACTGATTATTATTGTTATTATTAATATTATTTTTGTGTGTTATGAAATGATAAAATTTACCCATGACAGTCGGACATTGCTTATGTAACATGTTATTAAATACGTGTGGTATTGCATTTTTGTTCAATAAAAAATTTTAAATAAAAAGGTTCATTTTGTAAATCATCATTTTATTATTTTTGACCTACGTGACCCCTAGATTGAGAAACGCTGCTATAGATTATAGAGTATAAATATTGATTACACATTTACATAGGTATCCTAATCGGTTTATATAAAAAAAAATTTACATTTATTACGTTTTATTTTTCAGAAAAAAAAAGGAATAGAAGAATATTTGGCAATTGTTTATCACATGAAAGGATGTTCACAAGACAATAGATTAAAGATACCCTTATTAAAACCTGTGTCTCAGTTCAAAGTGACCAATAATTGTATTGGTGTAGAAAACAAAGGTACTGCAACTCCATTTATCACAAAGATAGATTCATACTTAAAAGTATTTTGGCTTGAATGTGAAACATTTTCATTTGACTGCACTAGAAAGTATATTTATTATACTGTTAATCAAAGTATATTTCAGTATGACCTTTTAAAGTCCATGCTATCCAAATTTGAAGTGGTACAAAAAATAGCTATTAATGCAATATCAAATCTTTTACCTCTAACACCTATAAATGATAGGTATTTATTAGTTCGATCGACTTTTTCAAATTCGTATGACATATTTGATGTCAAAGAACATATTCCTGTTAGGTCTATACAATTAACTGCAGGGTATTCATTAGTTCATGTGGGTAAACTATCTATAGTGTTCTCTAATTCCAAAGAATTTATGGTTATCGCATTTAATTAATTGTTTAATTTTTTTTGTACAACATTTTTTTTTTTTTTTATATATATATATATATATATTTATCATTATGATTATTAATTTTAACTTCATTACAATGCAATATATATTGCAAACAATTATTTGTTAATTATTTATGAATTAAAAATAAAAACATATTTTTGAAATAATAAACTAACTGAAGGCTATTATTTGTTAAGATAATTGGGTTAACTTACTATGATTGTGTTCAAGAGGATAATATATTCATTTGTAGCATTATATTTATATAACGTTTTTTTATTATTTGATTTATTTTGAGTCTAGTTTTGATTTGATTTTATTTGTCTTATATTTTGTGTTAGATTTAGTATTAAATTTTTATTTGGATTATATTATTTTTTTCGTTAAACAACAAAACTGCATTTTATTAACATTAAATTTACTATACAAAAATTAATTAAAAACAATTAATATTTGTCATAAAAAATGTATTTATTACAAGAATTATTGTTGATACTTAATTGTTGTTTAAGTTTTTTTTTTTTTGAAAAAATGATTGTTTGAATATATAATTTAAGTTTATATATATTTTAATAATTAGTTTTAATACTATACTAGTATGTATGAAGTTGTTAAGTAATTAATTTAGTAATAATATAAACTTATTGTTTAATATGAATAAAAGATTTAATTTTGCATCTAATATTTTGATAATTATTTTTGAAACATACAAACTAAAAGTTTCACACATAGTTGAATGTTGCTGAATGATATAATATTTTGATCAATTCCATGGTAACTAATATACAGCTAAACCTTTGCTTAGACATTTCACATAAGTGTTAGTAGTAATACGAATTCAAACATGTTACAAGGTGGTTAAAAATTGAAATTCCTAAAGTGAGAATCATACAGTTCATCAACACTATATATTTTTAATTTGTTTTTTTATTATTATTAAAAACTACAAATATAATATAATATAATAATATAGTATAGTACATGATATATCTCAATAGGTTTAATGTATAATGGTTTTATTTTTTATAACACCCAAAATTAATATAATAATATGACAAATAAATAAATATTATGCATTTAGAACTTCATATCATGAGCTCATTAAGTATTTAGTACGTTGATGATAATATTAATATAATTATAGGTAATAATGATAAATAACTAATTCTATACTGAATCGTATAATATGTACACGTAATAATATAATCTAAAAGTACACCAGTGTTTTAAAATGGCAAGTAGGTATAATATTGTTAAGCTGAATAATAAATAAATTATTGAGCTTAACGTTTTTTTGTACGCTATATAAACTATCCATCGATACTAAAATTTACTACGACAGCGCAGGGCAAGTCGATTGCGTTGCGCGTGGGTTCAGTCTAATATAATATATTATGTATGTTGAAACAATGGGCAAATTTGTGAATTGACGACGCGAGTTAGTAGTGTGCGACTGTTGATAATATTATGACTTTCAGTGTCCGTTTAAAAACGATAAAAAATGTAAAAAAAAAAAATTAGGTAAACGCGTTATGAACGTCTTGTGAGAATGAGAGCGAGTGGTGAACCTATATTTATTAAAACCTAAAATGCTAAATGGAAATTGTTGAGCTTGACGGCGTGTACGCGTATGTGTGATGAACGATGTGATCGACGACCGAGATGACGAATAATAATGATTGTTGAATTATATAATATTGTGCCCTCGAAGAAATCTCATCGGTTGCGACGCGACTCCGTGTCGCCTCCTACGGCGGCGGCGGTCGGCGATTCCGTCTCACGTCTGGACTTCTTTACGAACGACGTTCTGATGTTGTTGAACGGCATCTCGACGGCCAAGGTAAGCGCCACGGACACCATGATGATGGCCAAGATCTCCTTGATGTTTACCTGCGGCAAAAAAGCACGTCGTCGATGAAATAAAAAATTAAAATTAAAAAATAAAATTATTGTGTTATTATATCGATCGCAGGACGGTGCCTCGATATGCTTATTGGTTTCTGATTAGGAGATTTTAAGTGGCGGACCGGCGCTGCACTCTGCGGGAGCATATTTTAGACACGACGATGAGAAGAGGGGGGGGGGGGGGGTTAAAGCAAGAGTCGTGAGGATTTTCCTCGGAGTTTCGATTTTATAACTAATAAATATGATTTTAGATTTAAAAACGAAGTGTTTAAAACGAGATAATATAACACAATACGATTTATAATATTTTCACACAGTGTATGCGTAAAATATTATTTTCTTCAATTTTAATTTTGCATCTAACACAAAACGGTAAATTTAAAATAATAAATCAATGACGGTATTCATAACTTTTCGCCAGATATTTAACGATGTGTATAAAGGTTTGATGTCTTTTCTATTATCGTCGTTTTCATGATGTCGATTGCATACATAGATATATGACTGTAAAACATTTCGGTCACTTTCAAAAGGCGTTATTGCTTTAAAAAGATATTTATGATTATTTTTTTATAGTTCTTAGGGCATTTAATCCACACACTAATCGTTACATAAATCAAGTCCTTTTTGGAGACGTCCATGTAATTTAGGTACACCTAGCTATCGTCTACTCGACGTACGGAACGTACCTATCGACCGGCTAGAATTTAGACAAACATACTCGAAGCGGTTTATTTTTTAGTGAATATTCGATATTCAACGAACACACACTTATGCCGAGATATTAAGTTTGCTGGGACCTTGCGAATAAATTTCAACGAAATTTCGTCGAGACGCAGATTATATCGCTATATAAACGGTACTGTTACCGTGCAGTATATTTGATTAAATATTAGCATATACCACGTGTACGAAATACATCAGTCGATACGGTGTGCGTACAATGCCACCTGCAACGGTTTTGTATATTGGAACGATATATAGGTTTAAGTGTCACCACAGGTCTGTGTGTTTCGACCGATTTTGCGCAACGATCGACTTTATGTTATTCATAAATCACGGTAATAATAATAATTAGTGATGTCCAGACGCAAATCTGATTTATTACATGAGTCGCGACAATCATAAATTGAATATGAAATCTTACTTTGCATATTATATATACACACCTATACATATATTACGCATTATTATTCTGTAGACGTTGCGCACTAAACTTTTCTGTTTTTTTTTTTTGTTTTCTATTGTGGATCATTGTTGCTTTGTACACAAATTACAAATACATAAATGTATAATGTCATTGTCAACGAAAATTTGGAAATAAATCGAGAATTTTTTTTCCGTTTAAAATTAAATTATCGATATAGGTATAATAGGTGCACATAATATAACACTATATGTACGATTTATGCGAATATATAATATTCTCGCGTCTGGTCGAGTATGCAAAACGAGCTATTGTCAATTTAAAATATTCAGGATTTTCGGATCGAAATAAATGTCTTGTTTAATTCAAATATTGATATCGCATAAAAAAACAAGCTAAATCATGGCCATTAAATGCTAAAATGTACAAAACGGGGCCGTTTTTAACTTTGAACGTTATAATTATACGAATCTGACTTAGATGTCGCAAACTCGCTAGTGAACTATAAATTATTTATAAAAAAAAAATGTGCCGGATCTAAAAGTTTTAAATATTTCTTTCTGTTTTCCTTGAGTAGCTTTTTATTTATTTATTGTTTTTTTTTTTTACTATTTAACAGCTCGCGAACAATGAAACTTATATATCACTCACTACACGGAGATTCCGTATACTTCCGACAATGAAAGTTTAAACAGATGAACGAATATCAATCGTGTAAGGCGTTTAATGGGAATAAGGTGATGGGTGATGACTACACAGTACACAGTTATTTTAGGTACATTATATAATATAATATAATACTTACGATCAATCCAAAACTGTATTCCAACGCAGAACGATGGCTTCCGACGTTGTAGAAGAATACCGGAAATTGTGTCAAGTAAAACGTGTAGGAAAGACGTGTGCACACGATAAATCCTTTCCAAGAAAACAACGACGATACGACACCTAAATATATATATAATAATGAAATATAAGTAAAATGTTATGTAAAAGTAATGTATACAATAATCATTTTGTAAATTAAACATCTAAATGTGTACCTATAGGCATGGAGAAAAATTAAACAATACAAATCTGTCAATAAATAGACTTTTGGACTGCGCTACTACTTATAGACGTAAACGCCAAAAGGAAAATTGCATAGGTAATTACTATAACTAGGTACTTATATAAATACCTCGGATGTAAGTCACAATTATAATTGTTTTTATTTGGACGAAAATTGAAATAAATATTTTAGATTAAGCTATCACTATTTAATATACGAATTTCTAGTCATCTATTATGGATTAGATAATTTATTTTCAAGTTGTCACAGTCAATTGCCTACAATGACAGTATGACGTGTCTGAAGTTTATTTTATCAAAAAAAAAATAAAAACATTTTTTAACTATTATTTCGTTATAATATTATGTATATAAGTTAATAACGCTTATGATTACGTAATACGTATTGCTCTATATATTTAATCGTATTATTTATGTATACAATACTATATATAAAAATATAAGGAGCTACGTTAAAAAATAAAATATTATAGAATAACAAAAGGATATGAAGAGGAAGAAGATAGTAATTGTTTTTTTAACTATCAATTTTCCATTAAAAATATTTATACCATTATAATATACTTATAAAAACAACTACTAATTAAGAATTACAATAACAACAACAGTTTTATCTATTTAATTTTTTTTTAGTGGTATCTTTAACTTGCTTCTCAAAATTATATACCTATAGGCTATAGGTATGTAAAACACTCAAACAGCTAATTTTGGTAAACAAATATAGACTCAGTGGCGTAGCTAGGGGGGGTTTGGGTGTTCAAACACCCCCCCCCCCCTTGGCTTTAAAAAAAATTGAAATTGTTATTATAATGTATAAAAGTTTATAGTTTTGTTAACTGCGTTATACTTATGTATGAAATGTATTATTCAATTAGCGTACAACTCAGTACATTTTACCGCTCTTGGACAATATATTTTAGATGTGAGTAAAATAAAAAGATCAGTAAACCCCCCCCCTCGGGTAATCCCTGGCTACGCCACTGAATATAGTACATGTTAGTCTACGCAGCCCAATTATTTCAAATTTGGTAAAAAACATTTAAAATAACATTAACAAAATAAGTTGGTAGTTATCAGTTGGATACTGACAATTGTTAAGTCGAAACGGGAATTTAATTAATAGAAAATGTAAAAAACACCAAAATCAAAAATATTAATTTGCAACGAAATGATTTATTAAGTAATTTGGTTTATATATTTTTGTATGTCCACAACCGAATCGAATATAATGTATACTTTAGTCGAATAAAAAGAACATAAAATTATATGAGGAAAAAAATAGCACAAGGTAGTTCGGTTACGAATAAATGTATATATTTTCTGACTCATTACAGCCCACAGGCTGTTACGTACAAACAAGCGAGCGGCGAGCACGATACTAATATTTAAAGGCGCATATGCGATTCGTTTATACGGCTACTGTCTAAGTCGATTTATAAGTTTTCGAAAAATATGTTTTTATATAGTATATTATTTTTAACTGCAGAATTTCACAACAAATTATAGAGATATTATACATCAAAATATTAATTAATCTGTAAAAGTATTCTGTGCAGTTGATTAATGATTGTAAAATATTAAAGATATATATATATATAGGTTATTATATAAAACAAATCTAAATAATAAAAAATATTGCCTCAATAAATGTTGCCCCGTGTACGGGAGGTCGCCGTTGGAGCCAAGAATTATAGTTTTTTTATTCTAGTTTTACATTTTATATTTCATAAAAATTCTTTGCGGTGCACATCACCGACCTTTACCAAGCTACAGTTTCATAATAATTATTCATTCGATCACGTACCTCCATTGCCCGTGTACGAGACAAATATAATCCAACTGAAAAAAATGCACCAATATATCGGTGCGAAAGCCGCATAATTGGCTGCATCGCTGGCGTTGTATACGTAATCGATGTCACCCATTTTGGACGGGTGTATAAACGCTTCGTAAAAGAATCCGATAGCGACGATCCATCCCAACTTGAGGTGGCCCTAAATGAAAAGACGTTTAACATTATTTTTTTCCAAAAAAAAAACTAATAATCTTCGCGATCTCTAACTTTCTATAGATTTTCAACTAAACACACATAAATTATGTTTAAACTTTTAAGTGACTCCATTCAATAACAACAATAAGTCCCAATATATATTATAAAAATATCTAATAATTCGGACTTTACAGTAAGCCTTTAATTTAAAATTTTACTGCACTTCGATGTCTTCTGTACGTCCCCTCCAGGGCGGGATATTTTGTATTAGTTTTAACAATAATTAAAAGTAATTTTATTACATAATTGAATAAAAATTAACACGTTTGCCTTCACACACATATTTTTGGTACACATTTATCGTCAGTGTAAAAAATTAAAATTATCAAATCAATTTTTTTAATAATTTTTAATAATTTCCACCAATTAATAACTATTTTTAAACTTTTTAATAATTATTCTTTCAATTGCCATCTTATAAATATTGTACTATTGTACCTACACATTCTGAACTTGCGCTATGGGTATTTGATAAAAAGGTATCATCTTAAATTCAAAATATTATATTATTTAAATTATGATTCTTAAATATACTACTTAGTGTGTCTTATATTTATTTTGTTTTGGAAATTTAAGTTGCATTTTTAGGGTATTTAAATTCATTAAATTCTCAGCCTTACACATTATTCTCATCATCAGAGAACTCAATGAAACTAATTTACAATTCTGTAATATTATATAATATTATATGCATTATCAGAACAACTGCAGAAACGATAGAAATTAGTTTTATAGTGTATATCGTTTGAAAAAAATAAACTGAAACATAATAGTTTGATACGGTCATACGTGTTTGCATGTAGGTAGGTTATATAAGTGCATTATAATCTTAGCGATCATTACAACACTATCAACATGTCAAGTATTTTATTACTTATAAAACATAAATGTACAAAAAAAGATAATCAGACTTACGCTTTTCAACGGGTAATTTCTTCCTACGTAGCGCAGGCAATATCCCAACAGAATGCCCATAATGTACACAGTCAATCTGTGAGTGGGTAATATGTAGGAGTAGTCTGCGGTGTCATACATTTGTGATACCCTGTAGAAGCGATAAAAAAAGAACAATATTTTAATATTTATCTACACTATATAACACTTAGAGCAATGCCTTTATAAAAGGAGGACAATAGTTATGCAGGGCTCATAGGTCTGCACAAATTATAGGGATACTAAATTAAAATATATATAGGTAGGTATTTAATATTTTACTTTTGTTTTTTTTTTAAGCTTTGTATATGTCCAACAGTAAGTAAAATTTTAGCTTTTCTAGAAATATGCTTAACCTAGAAGGGTGCCAATGATAGCATTAAGCATGGCACTGACTAGGTTATAAAATAATATTTCTAACGAAATTAATAAACGAAAATGTTTTTTATAAAGAATTCATAATTTGTTCAAATTGACTTAGTTTTAATTTTGCTCTTTTTTGAATTTTCTTTAACTTTATTTTAGTTTAAATTTTTTCTACAAAATTTAGAACGTATTTCTACAATAACCTATAGGCTCTAATATAGCATTTAGAAGAGTAATTGATGAGTAGAGGAAAAGTTAGTTAATTTTATGTTTAATAAAACGTATTATAGTTCACTGTTTAGCACGTTATTAACATAACACGAACTAGTTCATGTTTTAAAATAACTTTTCAAAATTTGATCATAAGCTATTAAAGAAATAGTTTGTAAGTGGTTCATTCCTTTCAAATATTTTATTAATACTCAAACGTTTCATCAAAATTAATTAATGTGTTTAGGATACCTTCAGGTGCATGTATAACAACTATATGCATTAAAAACGCGTAAGTATGTTTTTATTATTGAAACAAAAAAACGGTACCTGTTTTGTTTTCTTAAATCGTGATGACTGTCAAAAGAAACAGGGGTTTTCATAAATATAAATAATTTGTTGGTATTTTAATTAGGATTCATGATCAATATGCAATTTATGTGTTGAAAGTTACACACAATTTGCTATGTGTATATCTAACTGTGACAGTAATTAGGAAAATTAATTAACTTTTTTTAACTGAGTTATGTTAATATTAATACTTATAAATAATATATATTGACATAAAACTTAAAGAATTTAATACATTAATTTTTTGATCTATAAATCTATGACCCCTATGCTCTTATAACATTGATTTAACTATAATAGTTTTAACTAACTCAAATTAATTTGATTTCATTAACTTTCCCAGTTATATACATAAACCTATAGGTACCTAATAATAATTTAACGATAACGATAACGTGGAGGTATCAATAAATATAAAATATATAATGTGCGTGATTTACGAGCTTCCAAAGTTGATAAACAAGTTCAATTTTTTCGTTAACGTCACATAATATCGCAGTCCGGTTGAGATGGTAGCCAACGCTACGAGTGCAGCCATGCTCTTTCTGGGCCATTTCCACAATGTCCACACGAGCAGTGGCGATATCATAAAGAGCTGCGAGTCAATTCCAATGTGATGCGTATGCGACAAACACTGCAAAAGAAACGTTAAATATGTTACATTAAAAGTATACGCATCATATATTCATATGTTAATATTATTATCAAATTAAATATCCTGCAGTTACTGTAAACACACTAAATAGGGAAAATGGTGTTTTAAATTACCCTAAGAAATACCCAAAATTGCCTACTCCTATAATTATAGTGTTTCCATGACAATAATATTGTCCATATACCTGTGGTTCTAAGCCACTCTTAGGTGGTGTCCGTAAGTAGTGCCATAAGCCCATAACTGTAATGTGTGTGTTGGTAAAAAACTTTGTTGACAATTTTTCGAGATTTTAATATTATTAATGATACTCTTTGCATATCTTAATTATGTATTTGTGCTTTCATTTACTTTGATTTAAATTAAAGTGTCGTCGTGGAAAAATGGTTGAGAACTACTAGTCTGTATAAAAATACCTAAACACATATTATAGGTATAGTCCAAACTACACTCTGGAAAATATTAATTTTAAGCTATAATTATATTATAATTTTCAAGAAAATAATACTAAAAATAAATATAAATTTGTGATTAAGTTGTTATAATATTTAGTTGAAAAATAAGTGATCTTATAAAAATATTAAACATACACTTTTTTTAAGTATACACAATTATTACAATCAAAACAAATACAAATTTAATATAAGTATAATAGGCACATAGATAAAATAATGCATTGATGCTCTCAGGGCATGGTATGACAATGATTTTTTGTTGGCATGTAATTAGATGTTGTAATTTTCAACCACTATCTTAAGTTAGGTACATAAGGTAAATTTATATAAAATGTTTAATGCCTTTTATGCTGTAAACTGTGCACATGTAAGGTTAATAGTAATTCGTGAATTTGTCTTGTAAGTACAAAATCAAATAGGTTTGTGAATTTTAATTATGTACCTATACTGGTTTTCAAACAACGGTTCTATCAAACTGTACGGGCTGTACGAATATACTTTTATTGATTTAACAATATCTATAGTAAATAATAATATAACATAAAAGAGTCAGTATACTTATAAATAATTAGAGTAGAAAAGTCATTGCACTATCAACACTAAAATATACTTTAAATTAATTGCATAATAATAATATAATATACTTAATATGAGATGCTTAAATTATGTTGATGAATTATTTATAGTGTGTTATTTATAAAAGAAAAAAATTTAAAAAAATATCATTTTCCAACATATAATTGAAATACCAATTAGTTAATTATAAAACGTATTTAATTAATAGAATTATCAGCTATTATGTAATAATAATAAATAATATTACAACAGTATTTAATGATCAAATCTACCAAAATTTAAAAAAATATTCTGAAATTACTAATAATAAATAAATTTTGCATCATAAAAATAATATTATTTGATATTAATCGTTGCATGACACTCGTTTAACTATTTTTAATTTTAAAAGACTACGTTATATTCGTAAAATTCTATTACCTACCTATATACAATTCTCAATAAAATATTTTTTTAATTTTAACTTATTATACTAAGAATATATAATATCTTCGATGTTTTCTCACAATTTTTTTTAAACAAAAATAACTAAGGATGATCAACACTATATTAATCTTTTGATATGTGATCATCATTTCGTCAACAATTTGGTGTGATATGCTGTAAACGAAATAACTAACAAATATTGAATGAAAAATGAATGTTGTAATTTAAAAAAGTAAAAACAATGATAATAATATATGATAAAAAAAAAAAAAAATAGATTAGAAATCTAATAATAATTTCAAATAATAATAAAAATATAATATATACCTATATAATATTTTAAGATGTATTAAATAACTAAAGCAAGATTTTATTTATGATTAAATTAATCTTTTAGTGGAATTATATATGTAAGCTGTGACAAAAAATAAATAAATATAATAAAAACTGTGTTAATACAGATAAGGTACATCATACTAACTGCGATAATTTTTTTCATCATTTGCATGGAGAAGTTGCTGATTCCTAACGAAATTTAAAGCATTATTGGTACTTTGATAATTGTAATGTTTAATGTCGGCAAAAAAAGTGCGTGGCTGTGTCCGTGATACTAAATTAAACGTGTCTTTGTGTTTAAAATTAACAATAAAAGTAGTAATTTTGTTAAATCAGTTTTATTTAGTATAGAATTTATACTGATGTTTAGTCAGTAAAGCAAACAATGATTAGTATCCAAATATTTAAAATTTAAAATATATTATAAAGCAAAAAAAGTGGTAATAAAATATGAGTATGGGAAATACTTTAGAAAATAGTGTAGGTAAATTAAAATAATATTTTACATGAAAAAATATTTATGGTACCTCTCTAGCCATTGACCAGATCCTGAAATTGAACATCCAGTCGTAAGAAATAGTAAGACAAATTATTAAAAACACTATATTAATGAACAATCATTTAAAATAATTTTGTAATAACTTAAAATTTACTTTTACTATATAGTTGTACTTGGAAAATGATTGTAAAATAATTTTTTTACAACATATTATAAATAAATTGTCAACGATATTGTATGATATTATGTCTTTCAAAAAATAATCGTGGTTATTATAAACTATTTATTTTTTTGTCACAGTTAACAATTTTACACATAAATTTAAAAAAAAAAGTTTATTTTGAACAGCAAGAATACCGTTCCTTGATAAAATAATTATTATGCACTCACCTGGCCTGTTTATATGTGTAATATGCACTGAGCACAAATCATATTGTAATATAATATTATAAATTATTTTATTATTATATTATTATAATCAGGGAAAATTTATATTAGATGTCTATTAATATTATTTTATTACCATTAAGTTAAATTATAAAGAACATTCATGGATTATTTTTTACAAGTCAATCATACTTAAATTTAAGACAAAATAGTTCAAATCGTTGTACCTATAGCTATATTATACTGTATATAGGTAATACATATACTTAATATATATATATTTATAATATATGTATATTATATTATTATAATATTATATAGGTACTAATATAAATAATATTTTCAATTTATTATTAATTAATTTGAAGTTCGTAATATATTACTAGATATATTGCATACATCCTTGTTTATTATTACCATATTTTTGAAGCCAAAGTAATTGTGGATGAACAGGAAATTTCTCCACCATGTCTTTTCACAAATGTCGGCGTGATGTTTAACTACTAAATTCCATTGTGGGCCAGAGCCCAAATTTGGTAAGATCAATGTGCAGAATAATATAATCGCCCCCATAGTTGGCACCAGTCTGTATCAAACATAAATAATAAATATAATAACGATTTACATAAAATTTGCGTTTTATTTTATAAGAGAAATAAATATAGATTTCAGCGAATATACGACGTTAGTATCGGATCGCTGGCAGAGGTAAACGAAGCATTACCTCAGTACCTCACTCCTATAATAAGAGATAAAGAAAAAAAATTATGAACATTTTTTCAAAAATAATTTATTAATTAAAATTCCTTACACAATTTTTTTTTATGTTTTAGTAATTAATTAATCCAGAAAGTGATAAATACAATAACAAAACAACTGTAACGCCGTTGCGACTTCAATATTTACATCTCACCACTAATAAGAAGAAACATACATTTTTCTCAAGTTTTCTTGAAAAAATAAAAGTTTAAGATACCGAAGGGGGATAAAAAAATATACGATAAAGTAAGGAAGAAAAAATATCTAATTCAATAATAGACGTTAATTAGCAATGTAATTTCAAATGTCAAAATTTCACTAAAGAAAAATCGGTAAAATGTCCAAATTTGAAAAAATGCATTATGATAATACATAATACATACTTCCATTCTCGATGTAGAACTGTAGAATTATGCACTGTAATCACGATTGTAAATAAATATATTATATTATTTATAACCGTGTTTATATAGGTTATGAGGGTGTATATACAATATACTATATAGGTTAGTTAATCAGAGCAAATCAGGCATTGCTGTTGCTTATTAATTATTTTATTGCTAATGATGTACGTACCTCGCAAATCTAGAAATTAATTCTTTTGGCAAATCGATGGTACCCTTTCGATCTAAATGCCTCAAGAACGAAATAGCAGTCAATAATCCACTCATGAATATGAAGGGATCCGTGTAAAGACTTGCAGCACGAGCTATAACAGTCCATTGCTTTCCGAGATGCTAGAACATATTTCAAAAAATTATACAGGTATATGATAACAATTACATTTTAAATCGATTTTCTATCAAATATTATTATATATTACACTAAATTCTGGTTTAAAGATTAGGTATTTTAATGGCGAATTTACAGATATTATAAAAATTATTAATTTAATTCTTTTTTTTTTTTGATAATTTGACAATTTATTCAAGATACTTTTGCTATAATACTATTGTGATTCTAACATTTTACTATGATTCAAATTTTGGTTTCCAAGTATATCGATAACCGGTAATATAGGTAACTAAGATCGTCTCATAGAATCTAGTTACTAAATGTCTAGATCAATGATTCATTTTTCTTCTTTCCAAATTCCTTTTTCACATCTTCTAACTCTTGAAAATATTGGAAATTTAAATTTTTATTTGTACTTTAGTTAACATATTTTAATATTTGTATATTTTATATATTATTCATTACTACGTGCAATATTTAACACAAATCAATATTGCTAAGTTCCATACCATATTTCACTTATCATTAGTGTGATCCTTAATTTAAGCATCCTTATATTCATTGTCTTTTAATTTCAAATATACCTACTTAGTTAATTTTAACCAGTGTAATTTTATTTTCTAAGAACTTAGTATCATTATACCTTTTTTTATTATTTTTAATTACAACTTGTACAATAAACCATAATATGCCCGTGTATACGCTTCCATAATATGTTTGATAAATTCTGTTTACGTGAAGGCTACGTGTAGACGTATTTTCACAAATTATTAAGTTACAGAAATAATGATATTCATTGAATATTTAATTGATTATATTATAACAATAATGACACGATTGTAGAAATTACAATGATTGTTGGGGTTTTTTTTTATTTAAAGTTAAGTATACGCATTAAACGACGCGAAACGCAGAACGACGGGCCAAGGTGAAATCTTCAAACCGTCGTGATCCCAATTATAAAAAAGCGCTTTTCCTGGTGATTCATTATTCTGATGCATACATGTAGGTATACTTATATTATACTAGAAGTTTTTCGGTTACTTCCCGGTGCGTTAGTCTCACGTTCGAGTTTGCAAACAGCAGCATTAAATGCTATATTTTGTGCGTCGTCATCGCTGACGGGTGCTACCGGAAAATATCATGACAACAATATAACACAATATCAGTACCAACACAGTACACAAAATTAGTATAAAATTTACAATATTATTCGTTCGTTTACATCCACTATATTTTATTATTGGAATAATTAATTATTATTTATTTATCATTTTCTTTCTTTCAAGCTATTATTATCTTGTTATTATCAGGTCATTTTATCACAGTAAAACTTTTTTTTTCGTATTTTTAAGGTATTTTAATAAAAAGTTCAGCATTTTAGTTTTTTGCTGTTTCATAGAAATATTATGCTCGTTTATTATTAACTGTAAACTGTAAATTTATTTTTTTACCATTCCACAATAATTATTGATAATTTGATAATAGTTATACTAAATTAAGAAATAAAAATATTAAAATATTAATAGGAAGGTTTAAGCAGATTCAGATTTTTGATAATGAATCAGTTAGCTCTTTTAAATATATATAATATATATATAACGTTTCACTTAAAAATAAATCAACCTTTGTGTATGAATTACAAATAACCTTAAACCGATAATCGTCATGCACGTTTCATTTTATAAAATTATAAAAATTTAATAATTATTATATATTAATTATTATTATTTATTTATTATTTAATCATGTATATTTATTTATAAGCTTTACCTCGGTCATGGCGGTCCTGTTCGAATAAGGGTTGAAAAACATAGCCATTGATTTATGGGACGCTAACAGCATGAAAGCGTTTAGCGCACGGATACCGTGAATTGATCTTATGTCTTCAGGTGACTCGTTAACGCTCAAAAGCTGCCGAACATTCCTTATTAATGAAAATGAGTGTAGTACTTTGGACATATTTTCTGGAAAAATCATGTAAAAATCCAATCAATGTCAATAATTAATAACAATCATATTATAATACTATTAACGACCGTATTATCTGTGGTACACTTACTTTCCGGATTCAGGAACATATTGTATTTGTCCATAATAGTAGACAACATTATAATCACAATCAAAATTCCAAAGACCGACCTGTATTCAAATATATATATGTATAAACATAGGCATAATACAAACATTTCCTAACTTATTTGGGTGTGTGCGTTTTTAAAAGTTATAATTGAGATTTTCAAGTTTTGAAAAACTATAACATTTAGAAGTAAATATACCTATTCTATATATAACATTTTTAGAAAATATATGTTTAATGAGAGTATATAGATAATTTTAGATAATTTTCAATCAATTTTTAAAATACGTAGGAAGTAAATCAAAATAAATCTAATAATTATAATAAGAGTGTATTTTGATTTGTATAAAAAGTTGCTTATATAGTAAATTAAAACATGTTATTATCAATCAAATATTTTTATACATATTAGATATAGTAAACAATTTAAATCTAAATTCTCAAGTTATGTCATCAATTATCAATAAAAGATAATAAGCCAATTCTGGATTTTGCAGGTTAATGAACCCATTATAATGGTAGAATATTATAGAATGTATATAATCTCCATTTAAAAATGAATACTAGTCTAAACTTAATTCAAAATACGAAAAATTCACAAGATATTTTCGTCTTTTTGACTTACATTGCGATCAATGACCCCGTCGTCGGCACGATAGATGGCCTAAACGTCTGACACATGTCTGGATCAACTTTAAGACGTAAGTTTATTTCCGTCGTGTCGACGTACTTTGACAACAACAAGTACATTTCGTGTTCAATGTCAGCTGCAGAACAGCTCGCAGGCGTGCAAACAGCCCAGTTCATAGTGGAAAATCTCGGAACGCGATGGCCGGGCTGAAAGATAAATGCAAGTTTCAATAGATTAAAAAATTAAAATAAATTATGTATTAATGAAAAATACCTCGTTAGTATGTAAAGTCTGAGACAAGTATACTTTGCATAGTCGCCTCACAATAGGTATATTGTTTGGTATAACATTATGACGCAGAAGCAATTACATTACATTTTATTTTGCATATTTTTACTTTTCAATTATAAATTAATTTTGTTTTTTTGATTTTTAGCAATATTTTTTAAAACAATTTTTTTATTATTGCCTTGTATTAACGATAATTATAAATGAATTGCAATACCTATTTTACACATTACTACATTTGTCATCGTTCTTAAATAATCAATATTAAATAAGATTTGTTGACAAATTTATACATACCTTACCTATATTGTATTTATTGAATTAACCATGTAATCATGTAGACAAACACATGTCATAAATGATTTTACAGGCATACATATAAGACTCATAGGTAGTTTTTTGTTGATATCACAACTCTTCAACTCTCATGTACACGAAACATGATATACGTGTGTATTTACTATTTAAACCTTATTCTATTAATCTAATATAAAAATATATACCTATAGTTTACCTATATTTTTAATGAATAATAAATAATACAATTTTTTAACACATTTTATAATGTTTATACATACTTTAAAATTTAAAGAATCCTTATTCTTATACTTTTATATTTTTGGACATATTTGTATGTTTTTTTAGAGTTTTTAAGGTCATAAATATTCCAACTCTAATAATATAATATATATGTATTACCTATGTTGTTAAAAATAAAAATTACCCACCAATACAGCCTTGCTGTTTTGCCATTTGTTTTACGCGTGAAAAATTAATAATTATTTCTCTATACAAGACCGGATACTGGAAACCATATAATTGGTTTAAATTGCCTTGAAGTTACTTTACTTTTTGAGCAGGACTTTTATGTTAGTTTGAATCACAGGTACCTACAGTTAAATTATAGGATGTGACAGTGACGAATGGCTACTTGACTAAAAGTGTTATAACTTTAATTAAATCATTACATATAATATATTATATACCCATTGTTGAGTCACAATAACAATAAAAACTTTTTCGAATAATTCACTCGTTTCTCGACCTCACAAAATCTAAAATTAATTACAATTCTTTGATAAAGTAAATTTTGTTTGAACGAAATCAAGAAATCGTTAACTATATTATAATGAACTTCTGATTAGGCACCTAACTTCTTATTACTCAGCATTTCTGAAGGTTTCTTATAATCGAATTTTTAAATTATAATCACATCAAAATAATACAGATTACTGTGATATTTGTGACGCATTTTATTAGCAAAAGGCATATTATAGGTAGGTAATTAATGTTTTATCTGAACATTTTTATTTTCATTTATATTTTTCATCACACCTAGGTATAAAACATGCAATTAATCCAGGTTAGGTTTTTAACATATTTTTATGATATTTGAATATAATTTTTTATAATTTTTTTTTATCAACTTAAAACTTAGACCATATTATACTATTCCGTGAAAATTAATTATTTTATATGCAATAGAAATGATACATTTTCATACATTTAGTTTTGAGAATTTCTGTCAAGCTATTTGTTGGTTTTCTTATACCTGAGTCATTAAACAAAATATATTTTTATTTAAATCACGTATATATGTTTTTAAAATATGGAAATTATTTAATTATTTTTTCATAAACATTATTAAATAAATAGTATGTCAAAACTTTTTGTTTCTTTTTCTTTGCCATAGTAATATTCATTGACGCGTTTATGTTTTAAAATTAATTTTGTCGGGCGCAATATATTACGAGCCCTGCCCGCCTTCGGATCGTGTTGTACACGTCAAACGCGACTGAAATAGCTCACTTCCCGCCTTTGCCATACAATATACTATTTTAGTAGAGTCTCTATACTCCAGTTGGCAGTTCCAGTAAGACGGCCGTCATTCGTTGATAATTTAGAAGACGACACCCTTTGGCCATTAAATTACTGCCACGACGATCGGTCGTCGACAATCATTTATTTTTACTGTAATACATTATTCTTAAAAATCGTTAAAAAATGTTAATTCTACATGGTCTAAATTACATAGGTAGTACACATTGGGCATACCAATTAAAAATAACAGCTGTATTAGCATAAATAATATTGTTATTATAAGAATAAAATATGACGGTTGTGGCTTAAGATTTTTATCTTGAAAAACGTGACTGACGAAACAGCCGTAGACAAACAAAGCTATATATCATACCGTTGTAACTTCATTACTTTTGAAATATTCAATTATTCTCGATAAACATCTATTATTGGCCATTTCAGTGTACGATGACAGATGCTGGTACATAGGTACCTACGTCACTTTGCCTAATATCATACTATATATTTTTATTCAAGTGACATTTGTCAAAGACTATGTATATATTATATACATATAAATAGATACTTACAACTGAAATATTATTTTATGATGACAAGTATTACTATATAGTGTCGTATTACACAATCGTATCAAGATAAACATTTTTTTTTTTTTTATGATAAAATAATACGTTCAGCGCAGATAAACGGCATTTTTATAAAACAATAAAAGTACATAACCACAAGCATTCGACTTCCGGGTGTCTGTTAACACATGCTGCACACGTCGCGTACACATACACAACATAATTTATGAGTCTAAACTCTAAAACGTATTAAAATGACATATTGCCCAAACAAATGTATCAGATATGTATATTATGTATTATTTATGTACATTAGATATTATAATGTACATAGGTTCGTTTGAATCGTGGCACACACTGCGGACATCAGAAACATTGTAAATACGTAGAAAATAAATAAAAGAACAAGCGATGAATAAATAAAGTAGGTACAATACCTACAAAACAAATAGGTAGGTATAGCCAGGTCGTAACTGTCTGCACACTTTGAATACCTACCGAATAAACACTATAAAGTGACTACTGCCGAGTCTGTGGCGTAATCTGCCTATGATATGAACGATATGGTAGGTAGTAGGTACTATATTATGTACATGAAATAATATTAAAACAATATGTACGATACCTACACGAAATATCAGTAAACTAGGTTAAATTTGTAAAATAGTTTATGCAAATCTTTAATATTAGTGGTTAACCATGATGACTGCAGCACACGGTAGATAGTACAGTACACATATGTTGAGTCCTGATTATAGATATTATAATAAAGTTCAGTAGTATAATTACTTCTCCGTTTTCACCCTCAACATAGAAAAAGTCTTATAAACAGCGTTTAATGATTTTTTTTTTTAAGCTATCTACTTATAATTTTAATCAATTTTAATTTATGAAAATTAATACATGTATTTATTTAAATTTTTATTGAATGTATTTGTGTATATAGATTAAACATTACTTTATAAATATGAGCAATTTTTATTGTTATTAAAATTCGAAAACTGGAAACTTTTTAATCTGAATACGCATTACAGATGTATTGTTTATAAGTACCTACTTATAAGTTTTGACTATTTGATGTAAAATATGTTGTTGTCTAGTTTCTAATACATATTCTATAACTATATAGGACCATAAGAGTATGGAACAGCTAGTTAAAGCAGAAATATAGGCTCGTCACCAAGCTGGCCGCTGGGGTTAAGAGGTACTCTAAAAAGCCAGTAGCACTTAAAACTGGCTCCTTCAGTTTTTTTTTTATACATCTAAAATTTGTTGTCATATTTATTATACAGATTTTTATACATTATATACAGTGTGTCCCGTTTTATATGTACCACTAACTGGCACTAAGTACCTCAGCTCGATGGCCTTAGATTGAAAAACGGTTTGCTGTGATAGATAGGTGGTACCGAAGTGCACACTTTGGGAAAATTTCAAATTTTTAACTCCTTTGGTTCGCGCATGCGCAATTTAAATTACATTATAGCAACCCTTATTTTTGACACCAGATAAGGGTAATTCAATTTTTAAAAATCTATTGGCCTGTAACTCGGTCAATTTTAGGTTTAGGACTATAATCAAAGGATCAAAATTTGTTAGAAAAAAATGATTTACCCATATCTGGTATCAAAAATAAGGGTTGCTATTCAAAAAAATTTAATTTGAATTGTGCATGCGCATGCGTGAATTAAAGGAGTTAAAAATTTGAAATTTTCCAAAAATGTGCACTTTGGTACCACCTATCTATCACAGCAAACCATTTTTAATCTAAAGCCTTCGAACTGAGATATTTAGTGGTACATATAAAACGGGACAGCTGTATATAATTAAATTGAATTAATAAAGTTGTATAAAAATTTTTTTTAAGATTTTGAACACATTAAAAAAATTCCTACCTGCATAACTGTGGTTTCTATTGACTGTTTTCATGGAGTATTATAATGTATAAATTAAATGAATAAATGACATATTGGTATAAATTAAATACCAATGCGATATGAGCGAAAAACAGTAATAACAATCCTTGTTGGGATTTTTTTTTTTTTTTTTGGTTATTCTTTAAATAAATTGAATACTTAAATGTAGGACACTGATGTTAAGTTGATCACGTTTAATTTTAGATACTGAGCGGGTTCTCAATATTTTTCAAAATAATCAGGAAGAGACATTTTTAGAAAAAATCAGTTCGGTAAAATAAATAATTTTAGTTCTTACTATAATTCAAAACTATATAGACTTTCAATTTTCATCAAATATTCATAATAATATATGCATGATATGCATATTTCAAAATATTTAGATTCACTTGTCTTATTTATAGACATTTAAAATATTCTAACCCGTGGATTTTTTTTCAATAAAGATAAATAAATTAATTGCATTTTTCATTAAAATAACTTGAAAATGTATAAGAAGGTTTTTTATAAGTAATTCGTATTACGGCGTGTGTTAAAAAATATTGAAAATACATAATCACAATATTTTTTTTTAAGTATTTCGAATTACTTAAGGTTTTTTTGAAAATTATAAAAATTTGTAAATTATTTTGAATAATAAAATTTTTAATTTTAACATCTAATAACCACCTACTTAAATATTCAAGACACTTTATTTTGTTTATTGAAAAAAAATTAAATTTACGAATTGTAAAATATATTCTTTAAAATGGAAAAAATAGATATATTATAATAATATGTTACAATATTGTATAGATACCTACATTATATTTGTACCAAGAAGCAAATACATACACACTTGCAGAAAAATAAATATAAACAAATAATAAGGTATAGGTACTCTATAGGTTTAATATTTTTATTTTTATACAATTAGATCAATGTCATCTATCTAATTAGATCAATGATATCGATTATCATCATGCATCATTGAAAAACTGTGTTTGTATATCAGTATGCCACTGACCCTTATGATAATAGTTTGTTCATCTTTGAAAACAATACGCTAAGTTAGGTATTTATTTTGTATTCAATAATATCTCAAAATAACAATAATATCAGGATTTGAAATAAAATCGTGATTCGCAATATAATACATGGATAATACGACACAAGTTGTGTCACACGACCATAATAACTGGTTTGACATTTGTCATTCGTAGTACATTGACTTATCATAATAGTTAAACTACGGGATATAATATAATACCTACTGTAACATATTATTATAACATTATTATATTATTAAAACGTTTAAGGTGATTTCTTATATCACCACTGATGACATTATTTTCACGATCGATATAGTCAATCTTGAATTTTATTGTTTGATACTCCATGCGTTTACATTAAATTACGTAGGCATAGTATACAGCATACAACAAATAGGTAAGTCATATATACGAACCTATAATATTACCATACTACGATTTTTTTTTTTTTTTGGATCCATTAATACTTGACACATTAAACTATGCTCGTGTTTATGAGTATTATTGTATATATTTTAGAGAGTTATAATATTATTATATTACGTATTTAAGTTTACAGTAGTAACCGTAAACTATTTACACTACACCTGTAGAAACAGTAGTAAACGTATGATCTGTGCCAATAAAATAGCGCCAAATCACCTTTCCATATAAAATTGACAGTGTTTATTTAAACCTAACAATCACTGGCAACTATTTAATCCCGAAGCTTTGTTATGCTATCAAACTATACTCTAAAACCACAAGTTTAACCTAAACTTTAAAATTCTAAAGGGAAAAGTGCCTTGTTTTACCCCCCTAATGGAGACGGCAATGAATGAGATGGGTCATATATTACAATAGTAATTTAAAGATTGTATGTAACATTGGAACACATTTTATATTTTAATACATATTGCAGGGAAATATAATATTTAACCTTTAAATATTATCGATCTTCAAATACAATATGTATTTAAATAGTATATTTTTAATAGTATGTACCTATTACTTACGCAATAGTATGCATTAAAATATGTATAAGTAAGTATGTATTAAATACCTACAGGCTACAATTATTATATCCTTATCCAATATTACATTAGTATAAGTATGTATTGGTAAAGTATAACAAAATATTATACCATTGTGGCCTGCTAGTAATAATATATTTTTATTTAATTGTATAAATCGAATACATTTTGTGTATAATATAAGACACATCACATAACAACATGTTCCTATATCATAAATTATAAATACATAATAATCTATACTTACATCTTCTAATCGACTACGAAAAGCTGAATGTGAATGCATAAGATCAATAATGTATTTTAGTTTTTCGTTTGCATTTGATGGTAACGTCATTTCCACGTATGTTAAACAATATTGCCCCTTAATTCCCAAGTTTTCATCGTTCACTTTCAAACACTGATCGAAGTCTCCGAACTGATTTACATTTCCGTTCAGAATGCCCGATGGTATTTTTGCTGAAGAATCATACACTGCAATCAAAAAAAATGAAATGATTACACTCAAATACTCGAAATTGATGAATACAGCAACGAGTATTTAAATATTTTACCGTCATTAGCGTAAACTATGGACTTCGGAACATGCCTTAACAGTGCTGAATTTCGGGGGAGCAGAACTTATTATTTTACAGTGGCAGAAATGCCTTAGACGAAATTGGTCTATGGTGCCAAGTGAAAAGAATAAATGTACACATTGTGTAAGTAATAAGTGTGATGATAATCACACTGTTGGAGGTAGTAAAGTAATTAGTTAGAGATCCGAAATAATATTGGAACAATATTAAAAATACAAAGTAAGTCATGTTTCTTAAACGGTGTAAAATAATAAATATTTAGAATTCAAGTAGAGATAATATAGGTAATATTATATATTATAATTTATTATATTTTAATACACTTTTAGTTCCAGATATTTCAGTGCCAATGTGTCAAGGACAATCGTTTTAACATAAGCGATTTTGCTTGACTTGTACACCGTCTAATTTTTATATATTTTAACGTAATTTTGCTGCTTTTTTTGAATACTAAAATATATCAATAATATGTTGTTAAATCTGTTTCCTTTCATATGAATGACTAATGACTGCTGAATGTGCAATTATATAGGTCAGGAATTATCGTTTGACATTTAACGTCTTCGATAAGAATAAAACGTGTTACGCTAAATTACTTTTATATAATATTGTATAAATATTTATTATCATTATTATTTTCTTAATTGTTCAGAGCTATTTTTATTTTTTATTCACTTCAGTGGACAAATTGCACATTATAGTATTTATATCTTATTATATTAATAAGACATTTAAGGTATGTTTCGATACTTGAGACGATAAATATATAATTTTTAATTTTTTTGTTTATACCACAAGTGTTTAATGAATACTTTGTTCGTCGATTATTATATACATTTTTTTTTTATTTAATTGTTTAATAACATAGTAATTTTCCTAAGGTATATCATATATTAAGTGTAATTTTGTGAAATAATAAGTGATGTATTATAATTCAATACCAGTACATGCATTAACCCATAAATGATTTGGTTAAATCTGTGAACAAAACAATCGGCTTTATGAATAAATAAAAGAATGTACTGTGTGACTATTGGGTTTGTCGTTGTTTTGCCATAATAAATATTGAAATATTATGTCACTATGTAATGAATATTTAATATTAAGCATAATTTGCAAAACACTCAGAAAGCGTGAAGGTTTTTTAAGAATTGTATATGCAGTATACGTACAGGCACATGCTATACCGCTTAATAGCGTCAATTGAATATTAATAGTTTCCAGCTAGCTCGGAACAGGTGGAACTATATAGGTACCTACATAAAGTACATATGTATGATGTATAATATATACACAGGTGTACACGGGGTATTGCGTAGTAATGCGGTATAATAGGTCGAACTTGAAAAAAAACTACAGTAGATATACGTAAAATGCATGTTGACACACTCTAATACCGACTTGTGTTGCAAATTCTATCCGATATAATAAAAAAGTACCAGGATATAGTTTATATGAATTTTAGTTACCTATGTGAATGTCTAAATTAAAATAGTATTTACGACATAACAGCAATGGCTTGACGTAAAATTAAAAGAAATATCAAAATATACATAGGTACATGCGTTTATATTTTATGCGCTTATTATGTCATTAACATAATAAACAAAATTCACTAAATAACAATGTTTGTGCCTATTTATTAAAAACAAATTAAATTTAAAAATTTGTACTCTATTTTCATAGTAAATGTAATTTATTTTGTTTTTGTTTCTATTGGATAAGAAAATTTTTCAATAAATGCACAGTAGTGTGTACAAAATATTTTGGTTCTTGAATTATCATCAACGAGCGAACAGAGACAGTAAAAATATAATTATATACATTGTATATGATTTATAAGGTAAAAACATTTAAGCAAAAGTTAACGGATTATAATATTGTCCAATATTCAATTGGTATTTAATTATTTAAATAATAATATATTATGTTTAATGTTTATATTATTGAATACTAAAATAGGGGCTTATATCAATTGCTCCGAAATGACCTTTTACCTGTAAAAAATCTATCGATTCCTCCACATATCAACTTCATCAATTTTTTTACATATTGATTCCGTCGATTATCGACTCCGTCGAACGATTATTTAAATAAAAATAATAATAGATTAACTTATGTAAAACTGACATCAAAAATGCCAAACAAATTTTTTTATTAAAAAATAACTCAACCTAACACTACAACTAACCTAACAATTTTAATTGTAAAATATTTTGTAAAAAGCTAATCACTAGGTATTTCAATTATATCATTTTACTATTTTAACAAATTTTACATTGTATTTAATTATCTTTTTTGGCATAATATATGTTATATGTATAATTGTGTTATATTTTTAGTTGTAGACGAGAATGTTTGAAATGTTTTTATTTAAAAAAAAATTATCGTAAACTGAGTGTACCAATACTGTTAATTTCAAAAAATACTTTATAATATAATACATCAGCTATTGTTTAATAAACAGTCACTGGAATCAACATAAACAAATATTCGGTGGAATCAATAATATAGACATAAATATCAAGCAAAATCGATAGCCCGTGGAATTGATATTGAAACGGCGGAATCGATAAAACCCTCTAAAGGCTAAAATAGATGGTGCTGCGTAGGGTATAATAATATCTCGTCAATGCATATTTCATCTTCAATTCGCTCCCAAATTGGTGATGAAAATACTGATAATTTTATTTCAAATGTTCCTATTTATGAGAAGTTAGCAGAATAGCAACTATCTACTACCTACTAACCTACGTCCTTAAAACTATTTTTAATAATTTATTACAGAAACGATGTTGTTATACTTAAGACACGTTGTGACGCTGCATCAGTGAATTGATAAACAAAATAATATTTAAATTATTTTGATAATCGCATTATTACTTATTAAAATATTATAATATGTATAGGTTCTCCCAATACATCACATAATATTATAATTATCAAATAAACCCAAAATTGGAAAAATCGAATTATTATTTTATTCACGCATCACGCATAATGTATAAATATTATGTAGGCATTTCGAACACCCATTATCGAATTTCTACTACCGTAAAATGAATAAGAGATAATGATTATTAAATTGATACAATACTTTGTACTTATACAACTATTCAACTTAATACTTTTAATTTCACAAACTTTTCATTCGGCAAACAATATTTTATAGAAACAATTTCACTTACTTCTTAATGCCCACATTGTCAATTTTTCTAATTCTCTTAAATAAATAGCGCTGTGGTTCCTGCACAATTCATTTGAACTGCTTAACACAGCCATAGGTGGACTTGCAAAAAACAATCCTTGAATCGTATTTGATAACAATACTTCATTTTGTCTATTATCTAAAACACACATGATGAGCATAATTAAAATTTATTCAAATAATATATAATAATACATAAATGTATTAACAGGAACTTAACTAGCTAGTCTGAAATATTTAGTTTAAGTTGATAGGTACAATAATTAGAATTTTTCTATATTTATACCATAGTTTACCATTAATAATACGCAATAAAGTATATATCGTGATATTGCAAATTAACGAAGTATAATATATCAAAATAATCGATTTATTTAGTATCAACTTTAGGTACAACCTGCAGTATAATTAATTTTTTTTTTAAAACTGTCACTCTATACATATATATATATATATATATATAATATATATCTTAAAACGGTCATTATTACGCATGTAAATAAAATAAATATGTGATATATGTCATTCATTTATTATTCCATTTGTTCTATTTTTGTGGCCTAGCTAAGGCCTAAGCTCGCAGTACGCACACGCAATATAATACGTTCAACATATTTTGATTTAGCTTTTGGCTAGGAATAGAAAATACAAGTTGTTCATAATGAATAAAGTCGTTAAGTGACATATTATTGCCACGATTTTATTATTATACAATTTAAATTTTTTTTATTAGTTGTTTAATACATAAACCACATAACATTTTAATTAACTTGGAATCAAATTAAATTTAATATAAAATCTGCAATCTATATTATGTTACAGCAAGTTCTTGTCAAAACTCAAAACATAGCAATACCGTATACTCAGTGGTAATGAACTATATTTTTAGACTTGTTTAGTCATTTCTGAAACGAAGGTTCCCAAATATTTGTTTAATATTTCTATACAATTATTCGTTTAATGCAGAATGAGCAATGACTGCAGCTCAGCTACGTGTAACATTACGTATATGTGTTAATAATATTTAATAGCCATTTAAAATGTATGCCTACGTTACGTATATTAAACTCGACGAAAGTAGTAACGTAGGACGGACCAGTTGAACTTGAAAATCGTTATGAAATCTGTTACATCACATTATCACAGTCAAGATGAACTCAAATAGGTACTGAATATGATTAAATGTTCATTAACCTGTTATTATTTTATTAGTACTTTTCATGGTTATGAATGTTATGATTATTATTTATTAATTATTACTTTTACATAATAATATGACGTATATACAAATAAAACGAAAACATAATACATATTATAAACAATAAATTAAATATTGATGAACAGAAATACACAAAATATTTAAAGATCCGCGCATACAAAATTTAATAAGCATGTTTTGGATGCATTAGTTGCAATGTTATTACTTAATAGTAATAGGCTACAATGCTTAGAAATAATACATTTTCTGTAAATAAATTAAGTATAATAATATCATTAAATATTCATATTTTATAAGAATTAATTGGGCCAAGGTTATAATTTATAATTATAATTTTAATAAAATAATTTATTGATATAGTTTGTTTATTGCTAAAATTTATTTATTAAAAAACACTAAAATATTTATACAAAATAAAAATAAAACACTTGTTTTATTGATGAAACGTGTGGAAATAAATAAATAAATAATAATAATAAAACAATATAAAATATTATTGTACATCATTCGAGTAATACCTAACTGCCTGAGTCTTTTTATCGGTTCTGGGTCAATCGACCGACAACCAAAATACCGACAATAGGTATTGGCGCTCGAATAAAATTTGAAGATAAATAATTTTCTACAAGAAGCTGTGAATAATTGTTTAGGGGCTAATCCCTCACTTGAAACTTGAGAGACAAGATTCTTATAGATAAAAATTATATGCCTAGGTATTGTAACAACGATGTTTATTATATATTTTTGGCAAATCGGTTATTATTCAACAAATGTTTAAATTTCCTTAAAAATACTACACCGAAATTAATTTAGTATACCTTGTATTGTATAATTTTATACTACACAATTTGAGAATGAATTATTTTCTGTGAAACTAAATCGTATGATATAAAAATGATTGTTTTTAAGTAAAACTATAAAAATATTATACTTTATAACTATTGGTTGAATAAAACATAATTTCAAATTCAAACAAAAGATTCTTACTTTTGAAGTATGAGTTTACCTCTAATATAGCTAATAATCTAAAAGTTAATAATATATCACCATAATATAAGAATATAAGATCACATACATAAAATACATAAATTGGTATAGAACAATAATAATAATTATTATAATTTATTGATTGTGTATTTACTATTTTATAAATAACGGCGTATATTTAGGTACTTATTGCTCATTACGGTAAACACTAAACGCATAAATTAGTAGGTATCTTGTAATTTGTACATAAGAAGGACATCTATATTCTAAAAGATTAAAAAAATAAGTTAATCACGATTTATAATCATGTAAAAGATATTACGTACCTACTTAAGCTTTTAATGGTAAACAATAGGCAAATTATAATACATAATAGCAACAATCAATAATAATCTACTGTATTTATTTATAAATTATTGTAACGCTGATTTTACGTTTCAGTGATAACTATGACGTGTTTCAGTGTTAGTAATTGTTTTAATTTATTTTATTGTAGGTATACAGTAATGTTAAGGTTCATGATCATGAAGCAATATAATTAATTAACATTTATTGTTATTATTAATAACAATAACAATATTAACAGCTTCTCGATGAGAGTCAAGATGAACCTTTTCTATGCAACACATATGACGTCCTTTTTACGGTCAACTACATCATCATCATTAAATGTCAAACATATAAACATTACCGTAACTAATTCCACATCTCTAAACAAATCTGTCAAGCCTTAGGACCGAACCCACAAGATATAAAGGACGTGAACTTAAAAAAAAAGAAATCTAATTGCTTTATTTAATATAAAAATGCTCAATAATTTTTTTTAAAAAAAAAAAAAAGTAAATAACTCAAATGTACATAATATTATACTAGTGGTTAAATCGTCGATGTACTTAAAGATCCAAAAAAAAAAAGAAATAACAATATTTATGTAATAATAATATTGTATATAAATGTACAAAATATACATAGGCCATAGACCATAGGATAAAGACGTATTTATATTAATAATTTATACATGGGTTAAAATATTTCTACGCATTTGAATATTTGACGATAATTATTTGAATTATTGAATTGTAGCAGACACTTTAATCGTCAATGTTTAAACGTAAACAATATAATTCACAATGTTAAGAATTGCTTATTTATAAGTAGGATATTTTAGATTTTAGAACGAACATACTGTATGTGTGGAGTCGATAGGTACACACAGTACCACGGACAAATATTTATAGTTATAATAATTATATTCTAGATGATGACTAATTACGTTTATAGGTTTTTACTCATGAAATTAATTAATGTTATCAGCATTGTTATGTTTAGTATTAAACTATTGTTATCTATTGCAGTATGTTATTACTTGTTAGTCATTACTCATTACGACATAATATTATTCACAATAATAACCGTTTTAGTATAACATAATAATATTATGTTTTAACTTTTAAGTCTTTAAGACGATGTGTGTCTATGCCAAATATAATATACAGTATTACAGAACACACTATCGACTATCCTCGGCTAAAAATACAGAAATGAATGACAATTATTTCGGTCTTATTTTTCATCTATTCATTACAGATACAAGACGACCAACATCTACTGCATGCGGTATGACCAACACAAAATAAGAATAAAACTATCTAAACTTTGAGATACAGCCGGCAAAGAAATAAAATTTATTAATTAATGGCTCAAAAAAGGAATATGACGCAGCATTATTAAGGATATATTAAGGATTTATATATTTAATAAATATAAAAAAATGGGTACAGAGAGTACGTTTACACGTATAGCTTTACGAGATATTATAGCTTAAATAATAACGGATTATTTTTATTGTCAGTAACATTCGACAATGAAACATAACGAGAGTATAGTTTGCAATCTTGAAATGAATACATTTACTGAAAAATATGACAACATTAAAAAAGTTAATATCTAAATAAGTGTAATTTAACGTATTCAAACATTAAATAATGTATAAATATAAAATACGTATTTTATTAATAGTACAATAAATTGCAATGCTACTAATATTATACAATTAAATTGACTAGAGAAATTTGTTTTGACATAAATTTAAAATTAATTTTTGGGTTCAGAAAAAAAGTGTTTATTAAGGTAGTTTCATACGCAGCGAACTTTCGCAAGAAATTAATAGTTTTTAAACGAATGTACAAATCGATTTTTATTACATTCATAAAAATTCCCAACTAAGTGCGTATTCACTACGTATGAAACAAGGTTTACTGAATGAAATAGTATACATTTTAATTTTAATATAACTTTTTCGAAAAGTATTTAAAATAATATTTGAATAAAAAAAAATATTATTGATAATTATACATATTATTTTTTTATTTATTTTGAATATTGTTTAGTGTTATAAAGCTATACATAAAACAAAAATGATTAACTAATAACTATAACTATTTTTACATTTTATAATATAATTGGGGAATTGATTAGATAAAAAAAACTTTAAATTAAAAAAAATATTTGTTTACATATTATTATAATTTAAGTACTGAGTATTACATAATATTACCAAATAACAATTATTAAAATTGTGATAAACATATAAATGCTATCTATTAAAAAAGTATAATTACCTAATTTTATACTTCAGTTACTATACAATATATTAAATTACACTTATGAATATTTTTAATTTTAATGCTATCCAGAGATATATGAAACATCATTGAACCATATTTAAAAACAAATTAAAATAAAATACATACATGTTATACAGTTATACTAGTATGTTGTATAAGTATAAATATTAAATACAGTATGAGTATGCCGTAAGTAATTTTATAAATAAAAACAATTTTAAAATCCGCATATCTGGTTTTTGATATTCAATATAAAGTATAAACCATTTAAATTGTTAAATCGATAAGATCAACTAAACGTAGTTAAGACTTAAGAGTAATATCAAACATTTTTGCGTTACGGTTCTGTACAATCACTATAACTTATATTAATTGTTATAGTACCTATTTTTATTATTATGTAAAATCATATGCGTTATGATTTACAATTTACGCCACACATATATATATAATATTTACATAAAATACCTACACATAGAGAAAAACAATAATTTTTTTAACAATTTTGATATATAAACTTCCTGCGCTCTAGAATATAATATATATTATATACATAGGCGCAACTAACGTCATTTTTTTTGGGGGGGGGGAGGGGGATTCAGGATAGAACAAATACAATGTGTGTGTATTTTGTTTATGGAATGTTTAATATTGATAGTATCTGAAATAATAATAATATTTAAGGGGGCTTGCCAAATATTTGAGGGGCTAAGACCCCCCAATCCGCACCTAATTGCGCCTATGATTATATAATATACAGTATTTGTATCAAGAAAAATAAAAAAGTAAAAACGAAAGTCGAAAATTTATTGTCAATCCCAATTACGGCTGTCCAAACGTTTTAGTACTTATTGCTCAAATCAGTTGAATCTCATGAAATGGTGAAATCATTCAAAGGCCTGTTTTGTAGCAAATAAAAATATTTAGGTGACTTGTAGTGTATCCAGATCTCCAAGAACAAATTTAAGAAACTTATTATATGGCTTTTAGCAACAATTGAACAATCGCGTAGACTTATTACACGTATAAGTGAATAATAATAGTAAAAAAAAAAATACAAAGTATTTATTGAATGGTTCCTTCTATCTAGTAATTTACTGTATTTTATATTTTTTATCACGTCATATTCATATTGAGCGCTAAATATCAGATTGTCAGATTGAAAATATATATATAATATTATTAATTATCTTAAAAACATTTATCAATTTATAATTTATTTGAAGATTTTAAGTCATTATAAAATATATTTTAAATTACGTACAAAAACAAGTATTTTTAGTTACCTAACCTTGCTCTTATAAATAATACAGTAATTCCTGACCTTACTTATCTAAAATTGGTCGATATTATTTATCATTGCCACGTTTCTACAAAGGAAAGTAAATCGTAAAAAACAACTCAAAATAGTTAATAATTAAGAGATTAGGGCAGGAAAGGGTGAATTAAATTGATTGTTAATTATTGGAGGTGACAATACAATATGATCACTTTAACCTTATATAAAATATGTAAACAAGTACCTTTAACTTATTATGCTTATTTTATATTTAAGTAGTATTATGATTTATGAGACTTTTTAAAAACGTTTTCTTATGCATATTTACAATAATATATTATATCAAAATATAACTAAATACCTAACTGTATAAGTGATGTAAATTTTAGATTAATTGCGACCCAAACCTTTACTGAATGTATCACAAGGTTAACGAGGTTAACGCGATTGTTAAAAATCGAAACCAATCGAGTTGTGTCCGTTGTGGAACTGGCATATTAATATTGTCAAAATATAACTTTGTCGATTCATATTAAAAATTATTGTCATTTGTGAGTTATAAGTACAATTAATACGTAACATTATATAATATTAACATGATATACATACGTATTTAGGTTTATATAAGTAATGGTGGGAGGGGGGGGGGCTAGAGTCCGGAATTTTTTTAGTAAAATAAAGTATTAGGTCATGGGTACAAAGTTATACAGTCGTAATTTGTAAAAATATTTATTTTTATGAATTAACTACAAAAAAAAAATGAGACCAATATTTTAACACTTCTAAATTTGTTTAATAATGTAAATATAGATACATAGATTACATATTATTTTGAATCAAAATATTATGTTTTATTTATATTGTATCAATTAATAAAATTATTATTATGTTATATAGTATCTACATAAATAAAATAAACATAGATATAATAATTACATTAAATTAAAAATATCATTAAATGTTGCTTATTATATTTCATTATCGTCCTACAGCAGATACTATTGTACCTAATTAATAAGCACAATATTGTGGTGTATTTATATTTTTGTTTTTACATTGATTTTATCTACTTGTTAATTACATACACACATATCAATAATATGCATTTTTATATTATACGAATTTAGTATTTACTATGATTTAAAATAATATTATATACTGGTCTTATGATAAAAGACTTTCGAATTAATTAACGAATTACGAAGACTATTTTTAAAAAAAAGGTAAAAAAATAACTACTACCGCCCCTACGTTAACATTTTGAAAATTAGAATTAGTTTTAATGTTATACAATATTTTATGCATATCGTATATTTACGTATATTTGATAGGTTTCTACCGTTTAAAGCACTAGAAATTGTATATAATTCATAATTATTAAATACAAATATTACTAATCATATTAAATATTCATATACATGTAAGTATATTGTATATAGTATATTGTATGTATAAATATAAAATAAAAATAGGATAAATAAATAAATTGACAATTATATTATATTAATTCAAACAAATTAATAAATCAACTCATTGTAAAAAACTGTATTTTTTTTTTATAAAATATTCAATTTCTTATAACAATATAATTAAAAATTAACTTTTTATAGTGTAATAAAAACATTAGAACAATTGCGATTTAGATACCACGCGATTTTTTTTATTAAAACGTATAAGTATTTCATCGAGTTAAGAACGATAGAGCAAAAACAATATTGCCTAACTATTAGTTTTGAAATTATAAAATTAAGATTAATACATTTTTTATCGTTTTAAGTTAATTAATTAAATTTATTACATAATGCGTCCTAATAGTAAAAATATTATTATTCACAAACGTTCACAAATATTCATTAAATTGTAATTATCGTAATTCTCAAAATTCTGTGATTGTGTATTTATGTAGGTACTTATATTTACAGTACTCTCGCTTACAAGTTATTTTACTTAGTTCATAAATTTAATATTATTTAATAAGCTAAAGTTCTTACCTTGTTTTTTACAAATTCGTCCTATCTACGGGAAAAATATTTTTTCAACGAATGTAAAATGTAAACATTGTAAATGAGCTGGTGATATCCAATCATAAACCCTACATTGGCAAGCACAGCGCTACCAACTTATTTGCTCAATATTATTATTTTTTTTTCCAAATGTTTAGGTACTACCAATAATAATATTTTTTTTGAAATACTCATAAACAATTTATGGAAGCAATGACTTGCCTTGAAAAACTTCACGTAATTATACTTAATCCTCAGCGTTCAAAAAGTTATTAACATTATTCACTTTATCCAGAGATGCGCTTTACTCTACTAAGTATAACAATGTAATTAATGATTCAAAATTTTAATTTCACTATTATTAACTAAAAATTAAAAATATTGGATGTCTAACCTAACCTAACCTTGTGTAAGTGTTAAAAACATGTAATTTATTTAAACACTTCTTGAAAATATTTATATGATTGTCAATAGCCGTTTTTGTTTAGAAAATATAATATGCTATGAGGTTTGCGGTGCGTTAGTCGTGATAAGCGTTAAAAACCCAATTTTTTAAATTTGTGAAAAATAATAATTATTTTACAGTTAAAAATCATAATTCCAGGTAAATGTACTGGAATTGTATTATACGGCTGTATAATGCATGTTCTATGTTCATATAGGTAACACTTATTTTCCGGAAAAAAATAAATATATAGTATATTAGTATGTATAAATTGTTTTTAACTATAATTTAGATAATTTGTGGAAATAAAACTTTATAGAGATAAAATTTACCGAGACCCATAATTATTTATTTAACTATAGTCGCGGTTACCGAAACAAAGTTCAGGGGCAGCATATACCGTACACCTATGATTTCACTCTTGAGCGACAATAACATCAGATGAATAATAAATTATTATAGGTGAAGCGTGAATCCGTTGCCACAGCGGAGGGACTATGTAGGTAGTAGGTATGTAGGTAACACAAAGTCACATCCATAAATTTTAATTACATTATTAAAACTATTTATAATTTTATAAGATGTATTTTTACCGGTAATATCAGTGTTCTATCCCATTTGATTCACGAAAAATCTGTGTACGGGAAACTCACTTAGGTATATATAGAATGTTTACAGAAAAAGACGCAATTAACATTTTACGAGCCTCGTACGCGTTAGAAAATACTCATCCGAAAATTGCAGGTATTGAATGTATCATCACACATTGAGGTATTTTAACTTAAAAATTGTTGTCATAGGTAATTTAAAATTTCTTCAAAATTATAAATACCTTCTTAATACGAATTATCTTAAATTATCTTTTCTGTTGAATCATTTTAATTGAAACAATATAATTATATTTTTGCATTAAAGCATTAAGCATTATTATACATACCTATAAATATTACTTATTTTGATATGTATTCAAGAAAAAATGATTATCAACTATTAAAATACCGTGATGTTGTTTACAACTTAAATTATAATATAATTATTTTTAAATTTGAGTGTTTTTCAGCTAAGTGATCAGTTTATAATAAATCCTATGAGTTATGGGGCATGGGCTATAATTATAAATTTATAAACATAATAGTTTGCTATTGTTAAATAATTTTGCATTCTAGGAAAAATGATGAAATGATGCAAAACTACGTAGCTTTTAGATTCTGAACGAAGTGATGAATGTATTGATTTTACAATGATGTGTGTTTTTTTTTTTTTTTTTTTTTTTTTTTTTTTTTTGTGTCTGTGTACAGCATAACTAGTCGAAATAATGCTCCAATTTCAAACTATGGGGGTGGTTTCCGATGTAAAAGTGAATATCCTTGGTGCATTATAGAGGTAAAAAGTTAACATTTTCCAACAGTTTTCAAAAAAATCGAGAAAAACAAAAAAAAAATGACGGAAAAACGGCAATTTTTAAGCAAAACCAGTTTTCGACCAAATCGATTTTTTTTATGGTTGTAATTCAAAAACTAATCACTGAAAATACTTGAAATTTTCACCAAATGTTAATGTCAGTGGTATCCGTATATAGTTAAATTTTCAAAAAATTTTGACTTTTTTTGAGTTATTTATAGACCACTGAAATTTTCGATTTTTTTGAAAAATTTTTTTTAAAGTGTCGATAAAAAATTTTTGGATGACCAAAAAGTTTTGAAAATTTAATACAAGGTTCCTTATGAGTTGTTTTTAATGTAGCTAAAAAAAATTAAAAATCGTTAGTCACAATTTTTTTTTATAAGCGTTTTTAGTTCAAATTTTTACGAAATCTGTCGAAAACGCGAAAATTTGCAAGTAATTTTGAAGTTGAAAAATCATAAAATTTTTTTCTTTTATAACTAAGTTTTGAAAATTTGGTACAAGGTTCTCCATACATTTTTCTTCAAATATCTGTAAAAAAAACTCTACCGGATTCAGACAAAAAATTTTTATGAGTGTTTGAAATTTAAATTTTTACAAAAACCGCGTTAAATAACAGTTTAGCCTCAAACGATTTTTGATATTTGTTATTATTCGAAAAGTATAAGTCGTAGATACTTGAAAATTTTACCAGTTATTAAGATTCGCGTTTTCTTTACGTGATTTAAATTTCAAAATATTTTGACTTTTTTTGAGCTATTTATAGACAACTGAAATTTTCAATTTTTCTGAAAAAATATTTTTGAAGTGTCGATAAAATTTTTTTGGCCCTATCAAAATACTTGAAAATTTAATACAAAGTTCCTCATAAGTATTCTTATAGTGATTAAAAATTATAAGAATACATAGGCACATTTTTTTTTATTAGCATTTGAAGTTCAAATTTTGACGAAAATTCGTCAAAAGCATGAATATTTGCAAATTATTTGAAGTTGAAAAATCATAAAATTTTTTGTGTTTATAACTAAGGATTAAAAATACAACACTAAGTTTTCCATAAGTTTACCTTCAAGTATCTATAGAGAAAACTCGAAGCATCATTATAGGAAAAATTTTAAGTGCGTTTGAATTTTAAATTTTAACGAAATAGCGTAACGATAACGATTTATCCTCAAACGATTTTAAATATTTGTTATTAATTATTATTCAAAAAGTATAAGTCGTAGATACTTGAAAATTTTACCAGTTATTAAGATTCGCGTTTTCTTTACGTGATTAAATTTTCAAAATATTTTTTAATATAAGCTGGTTTTTTTAAACCACTTTTTTTACCAACCACTAGAAATTATATCCTAGGCTGACAAATCATCTTCGTTCAGAATCGTTTTTCGTATACAATGATAACTATCATTGGATTCAAATTTAACACTCCTATAATATATAATAATGATCCATACAGCACCTAATGTACAGCAGAGCGGTACTCACTTGCCCACATTTTTTTATTTTAAAATGAATGACACATTACATACAAATATACAATACATGTATAATGATGGTTACATTTTTTTTTGTAGTTTATTTTAAAATTTGAAGTAATTAGTATACGTGGATATTGTGAATAAGAAATTATTTTTATTTGTATCAATGAAATGCCAGCCAAAGACAGTAATATTATAGTTATTTTTAAAATATATTTAGGTCTGCATGTTTTTCGATTTACGTCATTGCCATCCCATTTCCTTGTTGGCTGTTGCAAACCTAACCTATGACGAGTACAATCTTTAACAATGTAAACCGAAAAACCATAGGTGGGTCTACGGGTTTTGCCTGTCATGCACAGGCATGACCTGCGAAATTTGATCTAACTTACATTATAAATTTCGGTATATAATATAAACTTTTTTTTCTTAAATTCTGATTTCATAATTTATACTAATTTTTTTGATTTTTATCATGTGGACTTTTATTATCTATTACATTAATATATATTAAGACCATTTGTAATTATAAAACTATTAATAAAAAGTATTACAAATTATATTTTAAAATACTAAATACAATTTCTTATTGCCTAATTATTTATTTATCTAATAAAAGGAATATTGTTTTTTATTCCTAATAAAAAAGTAAAACTGATTCAACCATTATTATATAATAATGATAAAGCTTATTAAGAAATTTGGGGGTCATATCCTTAAACCAATTTTTTTTAGGGGGTGATGAGGGTACAGGAACTTACTCTTTCTTAATATGTCTCTGGTGTGCATGACCTGCGAATAAGGTTTGGACTCGCCTATGCAAAAAACGTTCGTGTGAAAATGTGATACTTACGTACAATACATTTGATAGTGAAACTTGGGCTTTCTAGTTAAATAAATTATTTTTAATTTTAATTTAGTACTAAAAAAAATTCCTGTTTGAATAACAAGTTTTGTTAGAAAATATTAGTCAATTTTCATAAAAAAATTTCATAAAGAGCATTTTTTCATACATCATGTTCATGAATATCTCGTAAGTTTTTATGTAATGTATTGCGTCATTTGCCTTAATTATTTTAAAGAAGGCCTTGATTAACTGATAATTATAATTAATTAGTTATTGAATAATTTTGAAAATTTCTGGTCGCGATAACATTTGTAATATAGTGAAATAAATAACATAAAAATTATCAAAACTGATATCTGAACTCGTCGCATAACACGATATATTATGTATATTTATACAAAGACTGTTATGTCATATTTTGCACCTACGTCAGTCCAAGTATTGTTCAGATTTAAATTTTAATGATTATTAGGTATAGTTTAAAATAGGTACGTTTTTTTTTTTTATAAATTTTCCTCGCTCTATATTATCTATTATTTATGTAATATAATATATTAATATATACTGATATTGTATACACAATAGAAGAGCGTGTCATTGTATGTTCGTCCTCGTACTACCACAACTGTGCTATTTTAGGTCTAGGACTTATAGGTACTCCACTGACGCCTTCTCGCAATGTATTAAGTTCGAATTTTTATATTACCTATGTTTTAAAAAAATTAATTATAATTAAAAGCCAAAATCCCATCGTCGAGAAATATTTATATAAAATTAGAAAAAAAGAAATACCAAATATTTTGGAAAACAAATGTATAATACCTACTATTATTATAACATTATCAAAATTAATATTATAAATTAAAAAATAGGTACGTTTTAGAATATATTTAGACTATAATTTTAACTTTAAAATCCTATAATGTTTATTTATATGAAGTACAAAAATAGTCTTTATATAGTTTCTACAATTATTGAATTTTAATTAATTAAATTATAAATGACGTAATGATTGGTAATATTATTGTTATCCAAATATTTCTTGTGATTTGGCCGTGTTGTTATTGTTTGTTTATTTCGGAATTCAGTTTTAAAAGTAGTGATCAGTTATCACATCACGAACAATTTATATTTAATTTTCCAAAAATATTATTTTATTCCTATTTTATTTTATTTTTATTTGCGTATAGAAAATTAATTTTAGTACCTAACAAAAATTTGGATATATTTTGTATATTTTAAAAAACGTAAAAGAAAACACTATGTAACCTTTATTACCTTTTTTTATCATTTTTCTCTTCATTCAATTCTCTCTGGGCAGTGGGCACACAGTATTTATATTTTGGGGTAAATTATTAATATGTACCTAATAAATTAATAAAAATTCTATTTTAATTACATAGTCAAATTCATCTATTAATAATTATTAAGTACATACATATAATATATGAATATAAATGAACACCGTATACTCATATGAGCGAATTCATTTGATCGTGATCACTAGTTGCAAAGGCGCAACTAGGGTCAATTTTTTGGGGGGGCTAGAATAAATGCGATGCGTGTATATTTTGTTTATGGAATATGCAACATTGATAGTATCTGAAATAATAATAATATTTGAGGGGCTATCCAAGTGTTTATGGTGGCTAAGACCCTCCCAAGTCCCCCCTAATCGCGCCTATGAGTCTAATTATGTTTAAAGTTGAAAAAAGTATTTACATTTTTTTTCACATATCAGTGGTAGATTAAATTTAAAGTATAAGTAATATGTTATATCGTGAAATCCTCGCATGTGTTGTCTCCGTCTTACACATATACGACATGGCAAATTTTCTCATGACCGTCGTGATCATGGACTACACATTTCGTGTGCGTTTGGGCTCACGTTTTTAGTACGAAACGTAAGCGATTATTGATAATATTCACCATAACTAGGATAACTGCAGAAGTTGCTTAACAATGACCAAATATACGTAATATAGATTCTCGATAACATGTCAACAAACTCACATTTATTATATTTTCGTCAAAATTTACGTTTTTACAGAACTATTAATAAATAATAATATAGTAAAACTGCTATCGCGATTCACGGTGTTATTACATTTGAGTTCAACGGTCAAAAATAAGGATATAATATCATAATAATTAATAACTGTTTTGAACAGCGTCGTTGCAGTGTCCTTGATGTGGTTGTAAATTTATGATGCAATGTTTGTATGGTTGTACAAACTAGACCAAAACGGTGGACGTCGTTACAAACACGTGAAATATCGAACGAATATTTTAAACCCATGTCGTACTACTTAATAAGACAATAAGTAATAACTATTAATAACGTACCACGTATGTGGTGGTGATCCAGGTTAACCGGGTTATATCCCTTCTCCCTTCCCAAATACCCAACCGATCGGTATAATTTTGTTATTTCCAGTGGAGCCGATTTTTAGTGTAGTGTTATTTTTTATTCTTCTCAATTATTATTTATTGTCAAATGTTTTATTTTTATTAACGTAAGTCTTAAAAAATGATTTAAAGGATTGAAAATAATTCCATGAAAGTCGTGTCTCTGAGGTGAAGGCAAATTATTGTAAATATGCGTCGATTGTTGATTTTTTGGTACCTATCTATAGTATAGACATAAACATCACCAATGACGAAATAGTTCTTTTAGAAAAACACGACATTTTTTCGAGATAAATTTATTAGAGACAAGAAAAATAATGTTAGAAAAATCAGATACGTTTTTGACCAATTTACGTAATTAAAACTATGACCGAGTCCATTCCATAAACAGTTAGCACCGTGTGCAGCGATAAGGTCAAATGTACATTCAACATTGGTTCGGTATAATGAGAATTGAGAATCTAACCATGACGGTCGATATAATAATATTATTATTGAAAATTACGGTTAAAGAAATTCACTAACATATCAATGTTGTTTCCATTTTAAGAGGATGTTATACTCGTAAAACGTGTTGTATCCACTTTAAAACCAGTACAACATGGTCAATTTTCGTTCAACGTTACTTATTTTGTGACGTTGGTTCCAGTATTAATGTATTATAGTAAATTAACATTATTTAACTTAAAGGTAACAACGGCCAACTTTATCTGTGTTCTTTATTGGTTATGTATGATGTTATTGTTTTATAATATTTAAACGAATTATAAGTATTTTTAAATGGCAATATTTTACACTCATAGCTTGTTATATGTTTAAATATCGTAAAGAACATTTGAACGTTTGTACAAACGTACAAATACAGATAAAGTTATTATTTTTAAGTTTAATAATTAGTCAACTCTCTCTAATATTAAAGCTATAATAACAAAAAATTGGTTCTATCTTCTATGACAATTTGGTATTTTGTATGTGGATATGTGGTACCATTGATTAAATATATATTAATTTACGTTTATTTTACGTTTGTTCAGACGAAAACAACAGACGCGGAATGTTGACGCGACGTCTTATCTAACATAATATCGTAGGCGATTTTAATTATAATGGAAATTCGAAATATTTTCTGGATGGTCCAGTACTCTTGTCGTTGATTAGTAATTGCATAATTATAAAATTATGTAGAGTATTGACAATTTGTCGAAACACGCATTTACGTATGTTATTGACGTATAATGTCTCTTATGAGGGCTTCTAGTGCGATTTTCGATGTATTATAAACACTATTTCGTTAGTCGAAAGACTAAAACTAGTAATAACATAATATTAATAATTTCTTCTAAACTTTAAGTTTAAATATCATGTTTTTCTTTTTAAAATCTGTACAATTATCGTGTTATACCATTTTTGGGAAAGGAAATGTTTTCATTTCCAAAACGTAATATTATGCTAATTTGTGTTTTCTTTAAAATCTAAATCAACTGTAAAACGTGTAACTGTGCAAGTGTCATGAATAATTACTATTCTACAGAAATATTCAGTGTATGTTGAGTACACACTAAATATTGAAAGGTATAATAACATTTTATTTCTTAAAGTTTAAAAGGGCGTTATAGACTAATTTATCGGATTCGCTTTGAATTTCACGCGTGACGTTCGCTCGATTTATTTGTCATTATTAATTGTGCAATGTGCACCGAACGTCCGAACGTTTTGTACCCACCGACATTATATTTTATTATCGAATTGCATGCCAGCAGTGTTATCTCTTAACCGACGATGATTTTTTTTCACACGCCCGGCTAACCTTGAACCCGTTGCTCGTTGAAGCTACGAAAAATATTGTATACAAAAATACGTAAATCGTATTCGAACACACTATTTTTTTGAATGTCTCCAAACTACATAAAACAATATAATATTACAGACATTTTTCATAAATTTTAAATACTTTTTTACACCCACACGAAAATATCGTAACCAGTTGAATAATAGCTAATAATATGATCACTATATTATATTTATATTATACATTAAATTTATACTATAGCTGATCGTATATATTATTATGTACATTAATAATTAATATTATTATTAATATACGACGTTGTTCTTCTCAAATTAAATAATATCAGTGGATTTACCCATTTTAAAACTACACATAAACACAATAATATGCTTATCACGGTCACTTGGGTGGTTTAGTCTCAATATAAAATACTAGTCTAAAATTATATACAACCGTAATAACAATTTTATTTTATTAAACCAATAGCGTAGCTATTACATTGCTATACAAACAAAAAATATGCAAAATTTTAAAAATTGGCTTCTGAGTACTTATAAGTTTTGATGATCAAGTAGTATATAAAAATACTTTGACCAGAACAATAGATAATATTTTTCATTTACGTGTACATATATTTTTTTAATACATTTTCGGTTTATATTATTTGTACAATATTATATTATTATGGGAAACATATATAAAACATTTCGATGAAAAAGAAAAATAATGGATCCTGTTTAAAACATAAAAAGAGTTATGAAATTGGGGAGGGGGCTTATGATTCAACTATTTCTCCAGGGTTCTGACGACAATTCCGCCCACGTATATTTCAAAAAATGTTTTTTAATATGTTAAATATATTGTATACACTGTATATCATAATAATTCATGATTTTAAATAGGTATATAAAATATGAAATGAAAATTTGTCAATTTCATAGATAATTTTTAACAACCATTGTCGTTATAGATATATTCATATTACGGTATTAATGCTTTCGAATTTCAATGTCATTATTTCTTATAAACTGGTTCAATCGAAATTATATTTTCACACAATAATATACTTGTATAAGTATGAATAATATGTGTCAGTGTGACGCAAATTACTATTTATTATTCATGAAAATATAAATATGTATATCGTATTTTATTCAATGCGTAATATATTATATTTTATATGATGGCCAATAAAGCATACATCATTTAACTTACAGAATTGATACCGATTTGGCCATCAACTTAATACCAATCTTAACAGGTACCTATATGATAATACTAATAAAAAATAATTATTAAGTTTTTTTAGATTAGGTCACATATTGAATGGTCCTTACTGGACGATTCAGAAATTCAATGACGAAATTTCTCATTTTAAATAGCTGTAACCCTGTAGGAAATTATTTTATAATTAATTTATAAATTATTGATTATTGATCGAATGAGAAATTACATTCCTTTACCAAACTTAGTATTTTGAACGTTTGTTGTTTGTACGTTTGTTAAAGTCATTTTAAGACAAAAACATTTATTTATTTTATTAGCTACAATACTTATTACACTGGTCGATTCAATGATGTTATTTAAATTAATTTATAGTATGGATTTAAAATTTAAAAATAATATTATTCTATAATTAATAATTATATAATATCGATTACAATTTGAATCATTTAGTGCATAGATGCATGATGAACATTCAAATGCGCAATAAAATGTATATTAAGTTAATTCAACTCAAAAATCTTCCAACTTCAACTTTATCTCTTCCACTTAACGTTGATCCAAATTTGTTTGAAAACTTAAAAACATTTTTCCGTGAGTATTGGGTGCATTTAAATTCAAAATTTCTAACTTTAAACATAATATAGAAATAGAACAAACGTAATAATGGAAACATTTAATTTTGTTCGTGATACACAAATGAAAAATGTTTTAGTAAATTTATACCTTCTTAATATTTTATATTCTGTTTTCTGTGTGGTAATATTGCATAAACTTTTTATGCGAAGTCGTAAAAAAATTGTCCCAAATCATTTATTTCTTTTGACTTATTTGTAAAATAACGCAATCATACTTTAAAAAGGTCACTAAAGTGCGAGCAATCTTATTTTACCGATTAACATAAATTACATAGATACTTGTAAACACAAAATGAATTTTACGTCTTCAATAAAAGTGTAATAATAGTGTAATGTACGTAAAAAAATCTTCAAATAAGTAAAATAAGTAAATTTGTCATTTTCTTAATTTCTTAATAAATATCAAATTTTATCAACGTTTGATTTTTAAATAGTCATAAAAATTGAATGTGTTACACTGTTACAGTGCTTTACTGCTACAAGAACAATCAGTGTGGACCTTGTATACCATTATTATTTTTTTCACTAAAAACATATATAATGTTATTATCACAAATAGCACAAAAAGAACTGTAAACATACCGATAATATTATAAGATTACTGGAATATCATAATATGTTTATAAACGTTTGGTGAAAAATTTTAAATTACTTTAGTTTTTCTTGTTAAATTACAAAATATAAAAACATTCGTTTTGTTAAAAACTGGTGTTTCATTAATATTTCGTCATCATTTTTCTACAGTATATATTTTTTAATTATACATTAACAACTCTTTTTATTATATAAGTAAGAAAAAAAATATTTTTTTTTATTATTAATCAAGATCAAAAGTTAACAAATAATGCAGTTTACAACGAAAACCTACTTTTGATTATTTCGTTCCCAATAAGCATTGCTTACCGCTTATGGTTAAGCATATTGTCAACAAGACTTTTGTTTTGAAGTAGAATTAAATTATTAAGTAAATATAAAACATTATTTATTCAATGAACCCCCCCTATCTGTGATTAGTTTGATTTGTTATCAATAAACAATAAATATTTTAATGTGTGTTTTAAATTTTTTAACAAATCATAATTATATTATGAAAATAATATGGTTAAGATGGACACTCATGAATGATAATTTGTATAATAATTCATTTGGTATCAACGGAACATGCACAGCGGTAAAAAATGAAAGTCGTTCAAGGAAATCCAGCCTATATCATATTATTATATTCACAACGGCGGGAATAAATATAATATAAACATTACCAGAGTCATCAAATAGCGGATATTTTGTATAAATACGACTATGTAATCGTATTTTTTCGCCATAATCTTTCGTTTTAAACTTTTAAATAATGTTAATCTGATAAACAATAATAATATATAAAGAAGAAAATAATTTAAGTTGCATGAGCATCAATAAACTACGATATAATTAAATTGAGGTCATCGCTTTCGCGCCTAGGCGAAAAAGATGCAATCGTGGGTGTCCGTGTACACCTACTATTAAGTAATTTCAGTGTTTGAGAATCAGGTATATAGGGCCTTACACTGAAGCTATTAAAAATGTTAAAATATGCATTAAAAAATAAAAATAACCTATAATAGCAAAACCATTTTTTCCAAAATATTATATTTATTTAATAAAACTTTAGAAATAGATGAGAGGTTAATGACAATTAGTGGATACCAACATGATAATATAGTATATTATACTCGTATTGATAATATAATAATAAAAAATCATTAAATATTTTAACCGGACAATAACCAATCTAAGATACTTAGTCACATTGAAATAATACTTTTTAAGTTCTAAATAAACCGATGAATATATTGATTCAACAATCATACCTACGTATTTTTTTCTGTCTGTCATCAGTCATCACGCATTTTGGAGCTGTAAAATTGCTTAGGTTTTCAATTTTGATATTTTTTTTTTTGCTCAAAAATTGAACTCAGTTGGTACCTCAAAAGAACAAACTTTTCTTAAAAATTTGAGTAAAACAGAAACTATGTATTGTATTTTATGAAAACGATTTTCTTATTTGGTTGTAATATAAAAACGAATGACCATCAATATATCAAACTCGAGAATTTTTCTAAATGTTTATACATATTAGGATTTTCTATATATATGTAGTAATAGTATAATCTTTAAAATGTTTGACTAGGCATTTTTATGCAATTTGATATTCAACCTTCTAAAAATAAAATGAATTTGATATCGTACAACGTGCGTCGAACTTAACGTTTTTGGAATAGGTTTACTATAGAGTTTTAAGTTATTTATAGGAGTGTTAAATTAAACGAGACATACACATTTTAAGGTTTTCTGATAGTAGAAATTTAGATATTTATATTATTTACAGCTTAAAATGTTATGATATCAGTTAAATTATATTAACAAGAAATGTGCGACCCAATAATCTAACTTTATGCATTTATGATATAACAGTAGGTACTCCAAGGCCTATGATTGGGCACAAACGGTAGACAACGATGACGGGGCTGAATTCAGATCGGCGCAGTTTGCAATTAAGAGTGTGGAAAAGTAAAACCGAAACAAAACAAAATTACATAATGTTTGTAGATTATACTCTGTGTGGGTAGGATAAGAGCGTTATTATTGTTTTGGTTTTAATGTTTGTCGGTCGTCGAGAAGTTGAAGACGACTACGGTTTTGCATATTATTATTATTATAACATAATTATACGCAATCCGTATAGCGTGTATAGGTACCTAGCTACGTACCTATTATATTATGACGTGTTGGGTCGAATAAAATTGACGCAAGTCACGGTGCGCGAGAAAGTAATTAGGCCACTGCTGCAGTATAATAATATAACCTATTACCTTTTACAAAATATACAGTGTGAGTCTTTTATCGCAAAATAGTAATTTTAATAATTTTATAATATCTACTCCAATCATATTCGATTATTATGCGAATAAAAATTCTCAGAAAAATATTTTGTTTCTGAATATAATATGAAATGTAAACAACGTATAGGTTTGTTGTTGTTTAAAAAAATAAAATAAAATCATAATTTATAAAATTTGTAGAATTTGTTAACAAGAATTGCTTGATATAACATCGATGAAGAAAACATTTATGTTTTCGATAAATAAACACTCTGTATACAGTGTACACGCACTATATATGCACACGTCAAGTGTAAGAACTAATGATATTACTATGAGCAAACGTCAGAAAAAGATTTGAGCAATTTTGTGGTGAAAAAAATCATGACATTCGATAATGCGATAATTTCTAAAAGCCTAAATATCTATCTATACATAATATATATATATAATATGCGTGCGTGTGTGTGAACTATGAAATCCGATGGACCGTGATTATTATAATTATGTATACAAAAAATTACGTCTCGTATCTATAGTATGTACGCGAGGTAGGTATAGATAATATACTTACACAAGTTCTAATGTTATGCAGTTTATTATGTTCATTTTTGCGAACCGTCGCCTTTGCGAAATCCTCGTGTCATTGCTTTGACATGTGCAACGTATTATTAAAGCCGCAATGTTATTATAGTTATTACGATGATAACGATATTTAATACGGCACCGCTATCGCGCCGACCTAGCGTGAGTACGATATTTTATAGTTTTAAATAAAACACACACAACACCACTTGTCTGGTCTTTAGAAAGAGCGCGTATTTAATGGGGCCGATGCTCTCTCATTAAGCCTATTTTTGTTATCTATAAATAATATAATAATGTTATGTTCATATCATTGTTTCGTACTACTAATATTTTCATATAATAATATAAATAAGCTATGATATTTTGTATCTCTTCTCGTTATCTCTTTTGTAATATTCTCTTCTATCGACCGCTTTTGGACTAACTATGTTTTTAGAAACATAGAACAAAGAAAAATATGATGTGTCTTTTCAACATTATTACAATATTGAAATAATTAGCCATATATTCGAACGTATAATCAATAATGATACAGTACTGAACCTAATCACTATGTTATATACGGACATATACGATATATGATAGTGCGCTTTTAGATGAGTCGGGCAAGTGCTACGTGCACACATATATAGTCACGTCCTTGAAGTTTGCCCTGCAACTGCATTCAACGCTCCGTGGATGAAAAATCATCTAAAGTTAACAAATTATTTTCACTAAATATGCTGTACGCTGCAAGTTTTTTTATTTTTTAAAGGTTCAAGTGTAAGTTTGTCATAAAACTGCAAATCCCACTTTAGGTAGCTTTGTGAAGTTAACTAAATATTGTTAGAATGGACGGTCGGACGTATATTACGGATTGCACGAATGAGACACGCATCGTCGACGACCAATTGACGATATTGCTATTAAAACCTAATATATATATTATATAATGCTATACGTTGTTAAATATCTACCTCTTATTATATCGTGTATCAAATGCCATTCTCAAGAGTCCTGCAAGAGTCCATATGACCTGCGGGCAATGAATGTAATCTTACACGTCGACTATACCTATTATTGTACAAACTGAATGGGCGATTTGAACGCGCGCGTCCTAGTTTTTTAAAACGTTGCGATTAATCGCTCAAAACGAACACGTTACACAAAGTTTTATATGGGTTTATGTGTTAAACTAATATGAAATATTATTAAAGTTATTACTGGGTAGTGGGTACCTATATTTAATATTGTATACCACGTGTATGTTTGAAGTCTTAAACGGTATCTTAAGTATACATTTTGTAGGTAATAACATACTTTTTTTCAAGCATATAGAATGTTTCTTAATTAAACTAAAAAGTATGAATAAATGTGTTAATAACATACTATTTTCAATTATTGCTTTATTATAGCTTTCAAGATATATACGTGTATTAGTAATAACGATTCAAACTCATTAATAGAATACATACGGTCATAGAACGAGTTTATGTCCTATTATAGGTACCTATTCTTTTCATTTGCAACGAATGTGAAATTATTTTTTCGCAAATTGTATATTATTATATATTGTTTTTAAATGACCCGTGTACTAGCTCATATTATAAAGTTATTAAACTTGCAGTTTGTGAATAATTTATCAATAATCTCTTATTTTACCATGAATCATACACCTGTTGAAAATAACTATAGGTATAGGTATATTATTATAATATACGAGTATAGCCATATAAATGGTATAATATGCATGTACGATGTACCTATACAACGTGTCATGTTATTTTATTTCGAAAGTCGACCCGTTTAAAATTGAATCATCAGATTCTGTTGGCAAAGATATTGTACTCAAGGGTTGAAAAAATGAATATTTACAATTTATTACATTAATAATTACTTATACAAGTGTCAAGTAATTGAACGCATGTTACTTCGACTCCCGAGTTTGTGTCTACATACTATATATATATACGTATAAATGTATAATATATAGTAGGTACTTATATACAAGATGATTAAAGTTCATCCTCATTTTTGTCTCTGATAATGCATTTTCTTAAACGATAGAACTAACCTTTTATACTAATCGCTTAGTTAGAACGTGTTTTTATTATGTAAGTTCATTGTTCTTTAAAATGAATAATATATAGTATTCTTCATGCTTTTTTCATTTAGAGAAACTGTACCTACAAAATTAGGTACTTGATCTAAAATTTAAAAATTATTTCAAAACCATTATAGTTTGTACAAAAAAGTGCTCTCGCATAGATTAAAAAAGAAATATATGTCAATCACTGAGTCATAATCCAAAGATTTTTACAATTGTCTTTAAAATTCACGCAGAGCATAAAACCGCCAATGAATTAAGACACCATATAATATAAACACAGAGGTCCTTGAAACCATCGGTACGAAAAAAATAAAACAAAGCTAAAAAATAATTTTTAAGTTTAATTTATGTACCTCACTATTGTACCTAATAATTATTTTATTTTATTATTTTATACTTATTTCATAATTTATTCGTAAATTTATTTTATACACCTAATAATTATAAATAAGACTTAAGTTTAGACCCATAGTCATTGAAGCTGAATTAAATTATATTACTTATGTACCTAAAATTATACGCCATTATTGACCATAGTTATGCTATTATTGCTCTGTCCGATTTATCAATTTAAATAGCTGTCTATTCATTTTCAGATACTTCCTTTTTTTACATTAAAAAAGTTCAAATTTGAAATATTGAAGTTAAATTACTAGGTATCTACTTAAATTTATTAAAATGATCATTTTAAATAATTAAGTTATTTTTAAAAAAAAAACCATCATTAAATGATACAAGATAAGTCATAAAGATATATTAAAGAAGAGGTTCGAGTAATTTTATAACCATAAATAGGTGGTGCTATATACGAGGGACAAACCGCCCTCCTGCTCTAAAAATTAATCTGCAGGTATAATGGTCCAAAATAAATATGCTATAAGAAAAACTTTTCTCGCGGATTTCATCCAAATAACTTAGCCTCAAAATATTGAACCTATTTGTGTTAATGGTTAAATTGTAAACTAGGTAACTAAATTAATATACATTTTCATAATTTTATTTACCTACTCATGTTCGTAATTAGAAGAAAGAATAGCTTTGTAAGAGTGTGAGACATCAAAAGTTAGAATTCTAGTTCACCTTTGAAATTAGAACCACTTCCAAAAAAAAAAAAAAAAAAAACAAAAATATATGTATTTTTGTAAATACAAAAGAAAGAAAAAGAAAGAGAGATAGTGATAGAGAAATGATAGATATAATAATAATAATAACAACGATAAAAATATATACGCACTATACACTTGTATATGTATAATATTATGTGTTTAAAATATTATTATGAAACTGTTTAATCGGAGTCGTTGCATAATATTATTATAACTGGCGTATACGACCACGACAGCGACTGCGGTTTAAAGTGCATCGGAACTGGATGACCTTGCATAGATATTTCAAATATTATAATACATGTAGGTCTCTAATATATATTTTATACTAATAAGAGTATACCTATGTATTATTATTATACTCAGATGACAGCGTGTGCTTGGCTAGACGTGTTTTGTGTAGAAACTAGAAAGTACGTCATGTTCGTAAAGAAAATATTTTAATCACATCTCCTTACGAGTTTTGGAGTCAACGTATTTTTATAGTATAAAAAAAAAAAACACTTTACTTACTTCTTGTGGAATTTTCAGATAATTTTTTGTTCCCCTACTATTATTATTATTATTATTAGAAAGTCAAAGATTTTTACGTTTAGGATTTTTGTAAACACAAAACTACTGAATAGTTTAGTAAAGAAAAAACATTAAAACTAAGTATACGTTATTGAGATTATAAAATGTAGACTTGCTACGTAAAGATACGTTTACGGTGTACCTATTTTATGAATTTTGATTATCGATGCGATTACCTGTGACAATACCTACGGATTTCTTTGTAAAACACTGCAGGAAGTCGCCACTCACTGATAGATGTTTATTTAATTTTTATTAATTTCATCAGTTTTTTTTATTTTTACACTGCAAGTCATAATTTATATAATGTATGTGTTCTATGTTTTTAATAATAATAATAAAAGAATTATCTGCAGCGATCATAAGTATTATAACGTTACATTTGTGGCTATTTATCGGTAAACGACCACGTACTTTATTTTGCCAAAAAAGTTTCTATTAAAAGGATATTGTACGCCCGCTGTGTTGTCTCCGTTTTACACACCTACGACTTATATATTGTAAAATAGAATGAATTGTATAAAATGATAACTTTTTGTTGTAAAAACATTTCTTTAGCGAGTAACAAAAAAAAGTGTTAAAAACAATGTATTGAAAATTTAACTAATAATTTGAACAATAAAAAAATGTCTTAAGCCCCCTAAATAATATGTGTTTGGGGGGGGAGGTGAACCGTGTCCAGCGGAATCGACGTATAGTCCGTATAGATATTATAAACAGCAGTCGGCGGAATCAACAATTTCCCTTATCTAGGGCCCCGCGTAAGGCGTAAGCTTTTATTGATATTATTATTTTTAAGTAAGTTGTGATAATTTTAAAATGTACAGTATCAAAAATAACAGCACGTTATTGAAATTGGCGAACGAACATTTGGTATGTCGTACGTGTGAAAAACGGAGACAACACATGCGGGTACGACGTCCTCTTAAGAAGATTTCCCACTATCGCGCGTTTTTTTAGAGAAAAATAGATCTGTAGGCGTTTCTACGTACTAACTTGAGTCTACTCCAATAATAATTTTTTATTTACATATTTTTATTTATTATCGAGTCAGTTAAGTATTTTGATTTATATTTTTAATCTATATTTTTTCCATTAACATTTCTAAAAGTATACGATTTTTTTTTCTTTCTAAATTTGAAGTGAGATTTTTTCTTTTAAATAATAATAAATTAAAAATTAGACTCAAAGAAAAAAAATTGACTTGAAAAAAAAATAAACTTTGTTTTCAAAATCATTATCGCTTTGTAAAAAATTGGAATTCAATTGTGTCTATGATTTACAACATTTCACCACGGGGTTAGTGTGGAATCCCTAAATGGCGTATACGTCTTTTTATAATATTATAGTGTTGAAGATTAATATTGGTTATTTTTTTATAATAACTTCGTTGAAATGTATGTCTTTTTTTTAATATTGTCGAATGTATAGACGCATCAAAAATTAATTCGAAATGTGTATTATGCATTAGGTACATTGTGAGTCCTTACATACATGCATATAAATATATAATGTGCGGTTTCAACATATACAACACACGGACGAATATCTATAATATATATTTGAGTACGTGTCAATAATGACGTACATCCGTAGTATGAATGTGAACGGTGTGCTTATAGTTTTGACAGATGAGCGAATGAATGATGACCATCAAACGCGTCGTTGTGTTATAACTTACTTATAATACATATATATTATATATATTATATATGACCTAGGTGGTAAGCTTCTGCAGAGGCGATTTGCGCAGCAGGTATTACATTATTGTTATTGGTGATGGGAATATGGAACTTAAAACACTGTATGAGAATGTTCGCACCTTCTCACAGTTCGACCAAAAATTAAATCTAACATATAAAATAATACATAGGTACCTATTATTCTTGTGGTGACGAGTGTAAGAGTAATTTGAACACCAAAAGTTAATTTGATGTGAACATTGATAAATAATAAAATATATTTAACTGATTAATAAAATAAACGTATTATATGATTTTGATCATTGTTTAAATGGTAATGTGTAATTACCTATGAATGAATGATTATATTTTTTAATTTTTAATTTAGTATCTATTTATACAATCTGTATTCTGTAGATATCTTTCTAGAATAAGCACAAATCATGTCTGTAAGGATAATGTATAATAAGATAATTTGAATTAGATATACATCAAAACACACTGATCACTTGAGCGAAGGAGCCATCCAGCGATGGAACTTTGTGTATAAAAAAACGGTATTTATCAGTTGAAAATGTAAAACGATTGTTCTTTTCTTTATTGTCTGCCATATTATAATGATTGAATTAAGACAGAACTTAGGTACCTACGTAAAGTACACCTATATAATTGCAATCGTAATCTAAACGCCAATAAGTGTGTGTTAAAAAAGAATATTATGTACGATTGGTTATGATTATTATTATTATTTTAAACATTTGATAAATTAAGTTTTATGAAACAGAAAAATGAGATTTATACCTCAGGTGAGATAATGTAAACTGTTTCTATATATACTTTAGTGACTTCTGACTAATAATTGTATTATTGTCGCGGTCAATGAAGCATCAAAACAATTCGTTAAGTATACGTTATAGGTAGGTACGTGATATAATTATTATATTATGTCGTAATATCTTATTACTCAGGAAAAACACCATGTACGTATTATACGTGTTGAATGTCAGTGACGTTTTTAATTGTATCATTTTCAAGTAGGCAGGTATTTTTGAAAATGACGTATGCAATCGATAGGTAATATTGTTATACGCACTCGTGGTATATGATTTTATCAAACAGCGCGAGGTACGGGGAATACGTTTTTAGGTACATTACGACTGTTTCAAGTGAATAATTTATTATTAATTAATAAACATCCGCAACGCGGAATACAATGGATTTATCGTTTAGAATATAACAACTGTATAATTGGGTTATAGGTATAAGCAGTAAGCGTCAAGTGCGTCGGTCGAGCATAAATCGGGTACTTTATATAGATTTTCTGGTTTGTATTTTTACCGATTATAATATATGCACCTGCTGTAGGTACAATATATTTAATGAATAATATTAAAAAAAAAAAAAATTACATCGTCGTTAGTCGTCCTATACGCGATATATGGACATATGGTACAACATAATTGTATGCGACGCGCGTGGCAATGACCAAGCGTTTAATATCTATAATACCTATATATATTATTAACCTACACTAAACTCGGCTGTTGGTCATAGGTTTATTATCAAGTTTTTACAGACAGTAAGCGCACATATATAGTAATATATCCCAAACAGTACGAATCACAATGTGAACATTCTTTTGCCCGTTGACCGTTAGGATAAATTCTCATACGACCGAGTGAGCTTAATAAGAATATACATATATTTACTGACAATTTGAAATATTGGGAAATACCTTCTAGGAAACAGCTAGGTGCAATATTCAATTTATCAATATTTGTATACGTCAAATTAAAAAATATATATACTTTGAATAAATACCAGTGATAAAAACCCCCGTTTTTTAAAGTGTATAACCATATTATTTTATCAATAATACAAACAATTGTACTCATGTGCAGGCTATATTATATTTGTTCACATATTTTACTTTTTTTTTTTTTTAGTTACCTACATATCTTATAATTTATTTGCCTTACACATCCATCGGCTGCAGTGTTGCTGTATATAATGTATAGATAGTCGTACTGCATGCCTAAATCGCCTATAAAATATTCCCTAACTCTATGAATTTTTAATAAATTTACACAACTATAAAAAAAACACTCTACTCATTATAGAAATTTTAAGAAAATTAATCAGCACACATGCATGTATAATATATTATGGTATTTCGTTGATTGTGGAATTATTAGAGTGATTGTGGAGTTATTAGAGTGATAACGAGGTGCCAAGAAATGATAAGTTAACATTATATATATACATCACTGCAGTTAGACAGACCATATGCACGATATACTTCCAATAGTTATTTATTTAATATGCATACAACAAAAATAAATTAAAAATTCATCAGATTCCCAATTATGGTTACTTAAATATATGAACATATTAAACTACAGCTTATACTAAAAGAAGAGTTATATGTATAAAGTCTATCCCAGGGTCCTGAATACAACCAAATCAAAGGCATGTCTCTTGTTTTAAAAATATGAGTAATAAGTAATAACATAACCATTGGTTATTAATACATTTAAAATAAATATTATTAATGTGTCCATTGTCCAAAAATAAATAATAATAAGCTATCATTTTACAAAAGAAATAACATTTAGCTACGTAATAAAATGTATAGCTTATAAAATACAAAAGCAATTAACTGAATTTGAATATGTGTTGTAACATTTTTTATTAAATGCTATATCGGGTACCGATTATATCAAAAATACATGTGTAATATTTACAGAGGAAAAAATAACTAGATAAATTAAATGTATTTCAGTGTTCTTATAGGTACTCTTGAGCCATTAATGAGAGTTTGAAATGTTTGAAATGTCAGCATTAAAAATTGAAGTGATTTCTTAAATAAAATGTTATCTTATACATATTATACTGATATAATATATAAAAACATTTTTTTGTCAATAGTGCATACTTTTTATGTACACTTTTAAAGTAAAAAATTTGAATTATTAGCTTTATTTAGTTCTGAATGTTATATTATATACGATAGAACCTCGATGTTGCAGAACTATTATTTGATAAGCAAGAATATTAAAAACAATTTTCTTAAAATTTTATAGAAAAGATGTAGGTATTTATTTCAGTACCTATTGTTTATAAGTTTACTGACACTGTAAACCTGAAGTTGTTATCAAGTGAAAAGAAAAAATACCAATTAATATAATCGTTATTTAAAATAATTTATCATACTATTTTTATTATTTACTAAATTTGATTGAACGACCCGATTGAAAAAATTAATTTTTATTTATTACTTATTTTTTATATTTTTCATATATCTATAAATTATAATATACTCGTAAGTGCATATTTTACCATTTTGGCCTTGTAAAATTGTATTTTACTAATCATATTTTTAATGAATATTATCCCGGGCACTAATGATAATAATTATCTGAAATAGTGTATATACCTTCATATGTTTGCAAGCTGCAGTATTATAGGTGGATATTATGCACTATTTGAGACGTTCCATTCATTACAATTTACAATATTAATTTATACGATACAGAACTTCCTATGGGTAACCGCGCATGCATATACAGTAATAAATTTAATGACGATGTTTAATCCTTAATCCTGCAAAGTAATGTGTAACTACACGCGAGTATTGTCTATATATATATATTATATATACACGAAAATGTGACACCTTGGTACATTAAATAATAGCCATTTGACACGAGAGAGCACAATAAGGGCAACTCATTAATTTGCAGACGTTTTCTAACATTTTTATAAAACATGTGTGAATATATAATATAATATTATATAATATTAATATGTTAAGAATAAAACTAGGTATTTATTGAACAATTTTGTACATAGTTTCTTATGATACCTAATTTTAATACTGTCTATGAAGTACTTAGTTATTTTTACACAACTTATACAAATGAAGTTATTGCGCTAAAATCAATTAAACATGTTTTCAAAAACGTCTCTCATCGGTTATAGGCCATATATCGCATTAATGGGACGTTTCCAATGCAAAAAAACGTATATGGTAATAGTAAAACTATAATAACATATTAGGTACGTTGTAAGTGTGGAGAGTTCATAAAATAAATTTCAGTGTTCTCCATTAAAAAACTGAAAGTATTCATATCTGATATGCGCGAAAAACGACAGCACTAATTTTAACGACCATTTGAACTACAACCATGAGTTATAAGTGCATAGTTATATATTTACAAATATATTTGAAGTATTTTTTAGGTATATTTTTAATTAATGTTTCAATAAAATGCACGATTAGCGAATCACTTGCATGTCTGCAAGAGTGAAATAATATTATTAATATTCCATTTACCGACAAGACCTACTCTTCAGTAGTCCGCATCATAGACTATATAGGCACTGAAAAGATGTTGGCGTAATATTTTCAATCCGTGTATGTGTACTGTGTATAGTTACCCACTAGATTGTATATCGATAAATGCAACGTCGTAGTTTTACTAGGTAAAAAATAATTTGTATGATTTTTGATTATACGTTCTATACCTATACCTAATATCATAATACATGTTATTAGCTATTACCTAATAAAAAATAATTTATGCACAATAACTTAAATTTGCGAGGACAGATATTTCACTCGGTAAACTATCATAATATATAGGTACGCTGTAAAATGTTTATGTCTCAGGTTACACAATAATGTCATTACGGGCATGAACGTACTTATATAATATTCAGAATTTTTGAACCTAAACTTTACATTAAAATAGTTAAAATATAATTACATAAATGATTGTATTTAAGTGTTCAAACTACAACACAAATGTTTCAAAATGAAGCTATTAAGAAAATATTACTCATACCTATACCAAATATAGTTTGTGTAATTACTTCGATATTTAACAGTATTATCTTTGTATATTGGCATAACAAAGAGAACGGTAAACAAAAATATATTTATGGCACTTATAATTTCGATCATTTAAATGAAATTATACTATAAAAGCCGTTTAAATAAAACTGTTTTAATATTTTATAAACATAATAGGTATGTCGTTGATAGGTGCATAATAAATTAAGGTATTTAAATTTTATTTTTTTAATGTTTAAATAATGGAATTTCTAATTGAATATAATACACGTTTTTATAAAATTGCATAAGATAATTATTAGATTTGAATAGATAATTACGTCTGTGCCAATAAAGATAGATAATATATTATATCTATTCATTATAATATAATATTTGGCTTTTACTATTTTTTGTTTATTATTCGTTTTAAATTAATTAGATACCATATTCATTTACATTATTGTTTATATTATGTTAATGTACTTACGAATTAGGTTCATTAACTGTATTATTCAGTCTATTCCGTATTTTACATAATATTTATATTTACGTCTTGTACTTCATTTTTTTGCATTTAACTATACCGAATATCCGTGTACAAAAAAAAAAAAAAATGATACATGTATCATCATTAGGTATATCAAAGGAATATAGGTACTACACGAAAACTATTAAAACGATATTTGAAATATTTTTAATGTTTCATAGAGGTTTAAGGTTACCATATAAATTGTACCATACAATAAACATAAATGTACCTATATGCGTATACAACATTTTCATATTATAATTTTAAGACTTTTTGGCGTATAGCAACTCAATTTTTAAAATTGTGCAGCGATCGATTGGTGAAGACCAGGGACCTATATTGATAATATTATGTAGGTATTAGGTAGTAGTGGTAGTAGGTACGTAAGATTTTAAAATTAATTTCGTGTATAGATTTTTTAGTGAAAATTAAAATTCTGGTCATCACTCATTATTAGTTATTATTTCTTGACATTAATTAAATAATAATTAAAGTTAATGACCTGATTATTGTACATTTATATTAGCACATGATTAAGAATTTTCGAAGATATTCTATATGATGAATCGGATAAACCTGATTGACGGAATTGTTACTGAAAATAATAGGTGTGTGTGTTTTGAATTAATTGCTGGAAGTTTTTTTCGCGGGTTAAACTCGTCAGTGGTTTCGTTTTGTTGTCTGGAGGTTGTTGTCACTATCGTATTTCACAAATTTACGATTTATTTCACAACACGATGTTGAGTATATAGCTAAGTACGCTATAAACCTACTATTAGACATTAGTACACACTACACTGTACTAGCTATACCTAGCTATTATATTGTTATAATTATTTAAGAAAGTATCTAGCAAACACAGAAAAGTTTCTTAATTAACATAATATAGTTTTATAATAATCGTTTTATGTATTTTGTTGATTTTTGAAATGAATTTTTAATTTATTGAATCAACAGTATTATATTACAATTTAGATGTACGGCCTAAATCTTTATTTGGACATAGTAAAAATGTAAAGAATATACGTAGATACATAATATATAATTTCCATAAAACAATTTCTTGTTAGATTTGATTGTGCGTTTCAGACTATTATATATATATATTATAGTATTTTAATTGTATTTAAAGAATAAAATATAAAAAATAATTTAAATAAGTTTAAAAATGATTGTCTCCGAAAACCTATAGGCTTGTGAAAGAGACAACAGTTCTTATTTTTAAAATAATTACATTAATAAATCAATTAATCTTTATTTAACTATAATTGGTATACAAATTTAAAATTTAAAATTCTTCTACGCATATAGATGTATAGCAGGATACCTACCTATACCTATATATTTATATGGTTATATACTTATATATTACCTACATAATATTATTATATACACTTCATGCTTGTCCATAGTCTAACGATGTTCTTGTGTGTATGAAACTTATTTAATTATCGTTTTTGCTCGAAATCATTACAGACAAGATCATCAATCATCATATAAATTTACAGAAGCCGCATTTACATAACACGCGCAGGTACTTCACAACTAATAACTATAGGTACGGAATTGCCATCCTGAGTTAATTCGTTAACTTATATATATTGTTACTCGTTAATATCCTCATATGGTGCACAAATAAATATAATAATATATGGTCGGGGAAAGAAGGTAGGCAAAGATTTATTACAAGCTACTTAGTCATTGTTCAAATATTTTTATCATAAATTATTTGAGAAAATTTATCACCGATAGCTTTCAAATTTGTTATTTTATTATTTTTTAAGAAAATCAAATTTTAATTTAAAAAACGTATACAAGTAGGTACCAAATGCAGAAAACCTGTTGAACATATTAGAAATACGATACTAGAAATACGACAACGACGACGACGATTCATCATCTCATTAATTTTATTGAACATAATAATAATAATAATAATAGTAATAATTAATTTCTCACTTACCGCGGTACATATCTTTTTGAATGAGAAATGAAACGTTCTTATTGTTTTCCTCCGACAGAAAGGCGTACTGGCGATGTTGGTCTGGATGTCTCGCAGGTGGCATCGGCAACGAGTCGTTTCTACACTCATTGATTTCAGTATGGTTTAGTGATGCGAAGTTTCTGGAATCGCACTTTCGGTGCGTCCGGACTTGTCCTGCAGCCGGCTCGTTCGCGACAAAAGCGACGAAACAACATACCTGCAGGACGACCAGCATGGACCATCGTTCGAACGATTTGGACATTTTGGCGCGGTACGTCCGTCAACGGATATCCGAAAAAACGTCGGGCGCGATGTTAAGACTCAAACGGTAGACGACTTACGTCCAAAGGCAGTGGACCCAAAACCTACACGGGCGTAGGCACTAACTGTCGGGTGACGTGCGCGTGTATTTGGGTACAATATTATATTATAATACGAAGAGATACCAGCACTGCACGCGTGTATAATGGTACGTGTCGTAGGTGAGTTATGATCGTCGACTGCGGTCGCGTATCTCGCGGCGGACGGTTATGTATTAGGTATTAATATTATTAGTGTCGTGTAGCCGTACCGTCGAAAATTATAATTCAGATAGAATATGATTTTTTTTTTTTTTTTAATGTCGTTTTTTAATCGCAATTTACTATCGGGTTTGATATTATGTTATTATCATTTTAATATGTTATTCGCCAGTAGTACAGAGGTGACCATCGACTGACGTTCGTCAGTTATCGCGGCGATATATTATTGTTATTCAGGCGGCGGCAACGGCGTCTGTCCACGTGCCCCTCTATAACAGTATATACCTACAACACGGGTGTTGTTGATACCGCACGCATCTCTTTCACTTTCTTCAGTTGTTTCCAAGGTGGACGACGATGCCGCCACCTCCGCTCCACGGCAACGGCACGTCATCGTTTTATCCGTCACACGCCGTGGCACAGGGCCCCCAGTGCCCCAATACGTCGTGTGTTAGGCTGTATTCAAAATATGTACGATATTATTCCGTGACGATTGACGTGTATAGATCATAATAGTAAATAATGGATTCGGATCTCGAGCAACGGGCGTCTTTCGGGAGCCGATGGCTACAAGCTCTATAATGTCCGCGAGAAATATTACGGTGGCAAAAAAATAATATATTATTATATTTTGTCTCAATAACGTAACGACTAACGGCTGTGGAGGATGACAATCCCTCCCACACACGAGTCGTATAAGATTGGCGCCGCCATCGCGATTCTAGACTCTTTGACATTTACTCGTCGTCGCAATTTAATAACACAATAATATAGTATGCAACGTCGATTCATTGACATAATAATATAACATAATAATTGGTATTATGTCACGATGTTGTACGTAGGTATATAATACGGTATATACGAACAATTCGCGACCTGCAGCAGGTCTATACCAGAGTCTAGAAATGTATTTAGTTCTCGAAACTATATCGAGGTATAGGCCAGGTTAGCGTGAGCTCGGGCAGCGTTGGTTCACAGAAATTTGCTTGAAATCGTTAACTACATATTATCAAATTAAGTGTATTATGTTTTTATGTATAATATCTTTTATGTTTATACTTGGGGTTTACGCCTAATAAAACTAAATACTCCTCATCAATGCATGATCTAAAATCGAGTAGGTACATACAAAATATGTTTAGACGAATTTAACACAGCACACAAATGCTCTACAACTATATAGTTTAAGGTAAATTGTTGAAATCTGCAGTCAATCATAGCTAACTAATAATATCATATAAATTATATTTATAAATGTTATACATTCATAAAGATGTTTAAAAACCATTGAAAGATAGTAAGCGGAGTTAAGATATCAGAGACAGTGACATCATTAAGTTAAATTTTAGTTAAAAAATCGGTATTCTACATATTTTAGAGTTATTATTTTTCATTTTTACGGTTTTCATTCATTTTTTCTTCAATTTTATGTTATTTTATTATTGCTATATAAACGAGAAACAAATATACTATATTCAGTTATCATGTGCAATTTGTTTTTAAATTAATACTTCCAAAAACATTCACATTGAAAATAAAAATTAATATTAACTCCTTGGAGATAATGGCGTAGATATACTTATGTAGAAACACAAAAGATAATTCTAAATTACTATTTATACCTATACTTATCGCAGACCTACTTTTTATTTGTTTGACAGATAACAATGATGTGAAAATATTCTAATTGATTGTTAATTATTAACGTAACATACAATAAATGAAAACTTCTCAGCACCTTATTGTTTTTATACTTTAATTTGTATTTTAATACTGCAATTAAATAATGTCATAATTTAACAACAAAAAAAGTAAATTGATTATTACGTCTTCATTTCGTAAGTCGGACTCGGGCTCGAGATCAAAACAGGTATAAAAGTGAGATCTCATTATACAAAACTAAATTTTTCTCTTGTATTGTACTTAGTATGTTAAAATAGAGAAAGGTCATAATCGCGAATAATAGTGATCTAAGTTATAGTGTTTATAGACATTTATATACACATTAGAATGTAACCCAAAAAGTTATATAATTTGTCTTATGTCTATATTAACATTAAGATGTACATTTAGTTTAAAGTATGGTTTATCGTATATAATGATATAATTGTTTACTATGAAACCTAGCATAAAATTATCATATAGAGTAATAAAAGTTTAAATGTATTATTTAGACTCGTGAGTGATATAAGTCTAATAGACAGCATTACAGTATAATGTAGTAATTTGTGTTCAGGTTCCTAGCTATCTTCTAGATTTTATTGTATGGACTTAATAGTCGTCAAAAAATTGAAACAGATCTTTTTATGTTATAAGGCTGAAATTAATATTATTTTTTCGAATAAAAATAAAAACAAAAATAGGCTTCGTGATAATATTTCTAGTTTCTACGAGATTAGATTCCTCAAGAAACATTATGTTAAACGAAGCAAAGGAGTTAATAAATTATTTCTACACAACACAATATATAATATACATAGAAAAATAATGATAACTAATGTTATAACTTCACTGATAGGTGATTTTTTGCTCTATTTTCAATTTTCGTCAATAACCTCAAAATTAAAGGAAGGTGACTGTAGAAGTCACACAATCAAATACGAAGGTTTGAAACTTGGAACTATAGATTTTCGAATTTATTCAGTGAATTTTATGGTGTGGGCTTTAATAAAAGAAATAAACGTTTGGAGGTCAAAATAAACAAATATTACAATTTTGCAAGCTTATATTGAAGCTCCCTCTCCCACCTTAAAAAATACGTAAATAAGTATATTTTAATAAGATTACAAATTCGTATATTGAAAATCGAAGACATTTCGAAAACTTTTTAAAACATACATTTTTAAATATTAAATTAAAAATTTATACAAATTATATTAATATAATATTATACGCAATATATGAATGCAAAATTTTCTCATACCAATTATATCTATTTTTAAATATATATATTTTTTTAATAACACATTAGGTACCTAAAAATATGTATACCTACCTACTTATATTTATTTAGTTAATATTTTGTTGCCTAATATATTTCGTAATTACTTATTTTAATATAATTATTACTTACCTATCTATTTAAAATGTATTATTAATTAAAGAAAATACATATTTTTCTTTTGGACTAATATTCTATGGACTATATTTATTTAGCTTTTTCGAGATTATTACTTTATTTTATAAATATACCTACAATATTTTTTTATGATTCATCATTTACCTACTTATTCGCATTGAACGTTACACCACTTAAAATCTAAAAAAAGCTCTCATTTTACATAGGTACATTATTTAAGATTATTATTATCTCATTATACGCATAGTTATTCTTGTTACTTATCTATAATAGTTTAGGATATAAAAGCATTTTTTTTTTTAATGTTTAAATTAAAAAATATTATTTAAAAACAATATTAGAAAATATTACACATACTGAGTATTTGTGTACAGTTTAGTAGATAATAATTAAAAAATTGGAAAAATAATGATCGTACAAGGTCAGCACTTGATTTTTGACCTGATTATAATCAGGTAATACCTTACAGTTGTCCTTGAAAATCGACACACCACGTGGGGTAGATAATACAGTTTTTTCAGGTAAAATGTAAAACATGAATCGTGTATGCAAGTGCCAAGTAGCAAGCATAACTGCATAAACGTAATTTAAAATGTTTCTTGGGAACTGAACAAATTTTTGCAAAAATTTGGTGATAAGTGATAACAGATTCCGTTCTGTTAGATTATTTTTTTTTACATCCTACAATATTTTTATGACAAAATATATAGATAAGTACATTGTACTTAGCCTGTCCTGTGTATAGGTGTTGTCACCCTATAAACCTGTACTCAAAATTAAATTAAATCAAAAATCAATAAAGAAATAGCAGACAGTGCTAGCTTAAATCAAAAAGAAAATAACTCCACTAATTGATATAATACCGTTGGGCGTTGATTTATATTTATACAAAGAAAATGTTAATGCACTATTTCTTTTTCTCTGACCAACATGCGACTTTTGTAAATTTGCTTTTAGCAGGTTAAGATGTACCAATCTTGAGTTGTTAATTTTTAATTTTAATATTTGAGTAAATCAGCCGTAACAATTATATATTATTACATATATTTATACGTTGAATTTATATATTTCAATTGGTCGGTGACTTAATGATCATTTTTAAGCTGTAATATTTTACAACTCGACACAAAAATTTAAATACTATAAAAACTCTAACTTATGGACACAAATAATTTTCTTATCGTTAAATTTGAGAATAGTTAATTTATTATAATATTATAACTAACAACACGAAATGTATATTATAAATGCGAATTTGCAATGGGTGACTCAAAGACGAAAAAAATGATCGCTAAAATATCATATTATTAATCAATTTTGCAAATTTTCAATGTCAAATATAAATATTTAATAAATAACCATAATATATTTAACTTACATCAGTTTTAATTTTAGTTGGTTAGGATTTGGTAGTGTTGACAAAAAAAATTCTTATTAATTTTAAAAATCTATGTTATATATTATATTTTGAAAATTATTATTTAATAATATTAACGATAATATTTGTTATAAACATCTTTGAGGTGGGAGGACTGTAATGATTCCATATGCCTTCTAGTTACGCTTATAGTAAGTAGTTAAAATATTGTAATATTTAAATTATATGAGCAGATAGAATAAGTAAATATAATGTAGAATTGGCTATTAACAATAACAAACGCCGCGTCTTTATAATAATTATCTCAAAGCAGTAATTTATTATTTATATTTTATATTTGCTGTGTAACATTGATGTTTGAGCTGAACCAATTTAAAATTGTATATCAATATCTGTTTGTTGTACGGTTGAACATCTAATCGATTTGTAGTTGTAATTTATCATGCGCATTTAAAATCTATTAAACTAAGTAGAGGTGTAAAACGTAGAGTACAAACATCTTTTTTTCACCAAAACATTTTTCTATTTATTACCTATTACAAGCTACTGTAAACTGCAAACTGTAATACGGTAAGTTAGTTTAAAACATTTTAAAATACTGCAAAACAGTATATATTATACATTTTAATACAATAACTGGTATAGCAAATAGCAATAATAGGTAGTAATAGTAATTTAACCATGTACTTACTGATGCCGTTATATTAAAAAACAAAAAAATAAACTAATGATACAACTTATATAAATATTTTGTTTTTATTTGTTAAGAAAAATCTCATTGTACCTATAATTTATTATTACCTAATGTAAAAAATTGTAATTTGGTTTTTCCATATCTTATTGTATTTAACCAATCATGTAAAAAAAAAGCGTTTAATTGTTAATTATTACTTATTATTCTTTTATTATTTATTACAAAAGTTTAGCTAAGAATCAAAAACATATCGTCAGTCATAAATTGGAAAATTTAACAAATTTAATACGTGTTAAATGTTTATTTTTACTTACTATAGGCATATATTAAACAGGCGTTTGACGTAGTACAATTATTTTTATTGCTAACGTTGGATAATATACGAGTGTCATTATAAATAAAATACCTAAGATTTCATTGGCGGCCTTGGAGAATATATTTTGTATACTTTTTTCAGATGTTTTATTATACATATATATATTGCAGTTTCCAGTTGGTGTGCAGCGCACACAAACATATAGGTGGTTTGATGGGCAGGTATATGCATTGTATTTATCGATTATACTGTATATATATACCTATACATAACATATACAAAAAGTTAATACCTAAACTATAAGGTGCCTTCTGAAATCGGAAGGTCGGTGAATTGAAACATGGTTGAAGGCTCTTTTCGTGGTCGGAAGTCACGTTCTCCTTGGGTTTAACTTGGTAAAGCATCCGACATCAAATAATCTATGTCATACAGGCATAACACGTTTTTTTTTTTAAACAACTAACACGGTTCGAGTGCATCGTGGTTTACTTAGATGCTGTCGGGACAACATATTGGGCAATATAGTAGAATAAATAATTAAACGAAAAATACCATACTACCTACTTATGTTATAATATAAACATTTTATATTGTTTTTATGAATCTATGATAATATAATCCTATAAAATGTTTTTGCCAACAAACAAAAGTGCCTTCAATAATGTATACTTCCCTACAAAGCCACTCGTTTTTATTGACCAATACTTGTATTTGGTAAAGTGCTATCAATCAGGATTAGAAATATGGCATATTAAAATATGGTTAAACTAATAAACTTGCTATAGGTACAGTATACGGTTTATTATTGTTTTCATCGTAATATTTTACAATGGTCAAGAAAACTTGTGATTTAAATCGAATAATGTGAAAACAAAGCATTATAGGTTTAAATTTATTATATAATAATAAATTACATAATCAATGAAATTTTAATACATACGCTTTGTTTTATTTGAAATCTACCCGTATTTATCGAGATCGTAAAAAAAAATAAATTGTTTCGAAATAATATCGATTGTTTGCTGACAAACGTTGTTTATTATTTTTTTACTGATCAACTTAACTTTTTTTTTATGATATTCATTTTAAAAATATTTGACTTCCAAACTAGTTTCTAAAAAAATCCAGATCCATTATAATTATATTATATATGTGGACGTATTCTGTGGGCTGTGTTGTAATCCCATGATTAACTCTTTATCCCAGTGTATATTACTTAGATGATGCGTATAATCTATCAATAGTATAAGTTCATAAGTTCGATGAAAATAACACAAACAAATTCCTTCGTATAGGACGTACATTGGTTTACCTAATACGGCATTCTGTTTTATACTTTTATCTTGTTATTTATTTATTAACAAACACGAAGATTATATTAATATCAATATAATTTACCTAATGCGTAAGTGTCTATAATATGTACCTATACATATGAGATATACATAAAGGTTGAGTACATTTTTAACGATTTTTATTTTCATAAGGTTCGTATTTTTTTGTTATCAAACAAAATATTTTCACTTTTTAACTAATGTATATAGGTAGAACATATATTTGAAACATAATTTAATACATACTTGATACTACTACTATTAGTGCATAGTTGTTGAAAGTATTACAAGTAATAATATCAAAAGCATTTAAAATACATCTAGAAAAAATATTTTAAATGTAGGTACATTTAAAATATGTCTATTTTGCGAATTTTTAATTAAATAAATCCAAAATAATTTACATTTTATAGGGATTAATCTATTGTTGACTTTGTTCTCACACAATTTTAAAAATATCTAATCAGCATATAAAAATATTTATGTAATACCTACTAAAAATAAAACTTGAATCAACGATTTATTTTTCTTGAACAAGATTTTTCCAATTGTAAAATTTAATAATTAATAATAAAAAATATGATAATATAATAATTTGTATTTAATATTTATACTGAAATATTTATTGTAAGATATATTTTATTTGATTTATTATTATTTAGTATGTAAGGTATTTAGGTATAATGAGTACTTTCAAATTTTAAATATATTCTTAAAATATCTTTAACAGGTTTATTGCAATTTGGATTCACTATATTATTATCATTTACTATTTATGTACTTTACTTTATTTTATCTACAGGCGTGGATCTAGAAATTTGAAATGGGAAAAAGGGAGCTACATTTTTTTTTGTGGGGGGGGGGGAATACAGTTATAATTTTAGTTCATAATAGATAAGTCATAAATACCATTATAATTACGATTTGATAATAGTGTTAATAATTTTTTTTTATAGTTTAAATTTGTAGATTTTAAGAAGTGTGATTTACACATTATACATAAATAAATTATACAAGTACACTTATTTTCCAAAGGGGGCGGCTAAAGTTCTATATTTCCTCAGATCTACACCTGGTCGATCATCTATACATATTATATCTGTTGCATTTCGGGTCATTAAAATTGATTGTTTCATTCAGATGAACAAATTTCAATTTTTTTTTATTTATACTGTCATCGATTATTGTTATGCAACGACACTATAATATTTTCATAATCTGATTCTTAAAATAATTCAAGTAGTATCATGTCGTCCCGCGATATTGACTAATAATCTATTGAAAATCAAATCTGAATACTTAATTGGTGATTTGAAGACTTCAAACTAGAACAAAGGTAGTTAATTAATAATTAAAATTTTCTATTAAATTTATCTACATAGTAATCATTCATACTTTATCGAAATGACGTTGAAAAAAAATAAAACATATCACAAACCGTAAATTAAAAACCAACCACAATGACAATCATTGGTTTGCTGTGGTCGATGACCCGTTTGAAGTCGCTGATAGCGATTACTTAAAAATAAAATACTAAAATTAACTGATGTCTAGTAAATTGTAGGCTGTAGCACAGCGATAAACCTCGCCCGTTTTCCAATTTCTCCTGCATCGTGTCTGGCAAATTGAAGCAAAGTATTCAACATCGTTTACAGTATTCATTTTAATAAATTTTTTATACTTTTTTGAATATTTTCTGGGATTCATGATGGGTCTATTCTAAGGATATACTAGAACTAAAAACATTTACATTCAAATTTGTAAAAATAAAACCAAATTATTTGTCCAAATTCTAAGTGGATAAACGTCGTTTCATTATCTATTACGACGCTTCGTCACTGGATAGAACTGTTATAATAAGTTTAACTAATTTCTACAGAAAATAAAAAGTTAATTTACATATTAATGTTAATTTTATTATAACAATTGACAACAGCTAACTATACTTAAGAGTAACCTTGTGTTAATTATTCATAGGTACTTATTGACCGAAAAACAAAATATTTTATCAACATACATGAATACTTAGTATAAGTAAATGGTATATTAAATCTTTACGGTTATTCTGTATAAATTACGAATATAAAATTAAAATTTTCTTAAAACTAGCGTTTCAAAAAATATATTTCCGTTTTACAGATAATATTATGGTTAATCTCTACTTTTTTTCTATGTTATTTAGAAAAGTACTTTAAAACAATCTAATTTTTATAATACAAAATGTGATGATAAATACAAAAAATACAAACACATAGCATTGCCAATCATAACCAACATGTTTATTAATTTTTCGTAAAAATGATTTACCGATTTAAATGTATTTTATGGTTATTAAAAAAATTCTCTGTACAATTTTTTATTAATCCAATAAAAAAGTAAAAGAGAATAATACTTTTTAGAATTTATTTAAAATATTCTATAACCGTTACATTATATTATATTAGCCAATACTAATATTTATATTAGGTACCTATACACATATTATATACCACTATTATGTTTATGTATAGAATAAATTCATACAAATAATAAAAAGTGCAAAAGAACATAAAAAACCAGTTATAATAATGTTTATGTATTCTTGCACCTCACGCTGCAGTGACGATCTATACACTATTAACTTATGACATTTTAAAATATTTAAAATATACTATTTCATTCTATTGATATAGTTGTGGACTTACGTCTTGGATCAGTAGTTTGAGATTTTCATTTCACTAATATTATGAATTAAAAAATAGATTTACTGTACGATAAACACATATTTTATTAAATACAACGCAGTCTTATTAATTGTCAATTTCTGAATGAAGAATATATTACAATTCACAATTATGTTTTTCCCTTCTAAATTCGTTTTTTATTGCTTTATTTCGTGAACATTTATGGATAAAAATAAGTATATTCAAATGTCTCAAACTCCAACAATTTCAGTAGTTCAATCAATAGTTTAAATATCAGCTAGGTGATTCAGTGGCGTTTAGAACATGTTTTTTGTTTTTGATGTAGCTCAGAAATTTTATTTACCTACCATCACCACATCCTTAAAATAAAATCAGTGCTATTTTTCTTATTTTAACTAAAATAATTTTAATAGATTTATTTTGTTATAGTTGGTAGAGTAATGATATAATTATCATTTTTCATTACAGTATTTGTTGTAATAATCCATTGCATTTAATCGCTCTCATTTAGACTACAAAAAAAGAGTAAAACCCAATCATGATAAAAAATATTAACATTATATCGTTCTTCAGAAAATATTAAGCCATAGAAAATGTAGAATATAGACAGATCGAATAGGTTATTTAAAATAGTGATACTAAATATAGGTCGTTACCCGCTTAAGATAGAACTTTAAAAGCACAATATAATTGTTTGTTACTATTGTTAGTTACATTATGATGGGTTATGGCTAGATGTTTATAGGTATCTAGTAGTATAGTATAACCTACGTTTTTATAGATTGTAAAACGAGTTAAATATAATGCATTTTTATTATTTATTAGTTACTCAACCACCGATTTGATTAATTTATATTATTATAAATCAAAAATCAGCCTTCGCCACGTCTCTGCCAGGTGATATCTGTTGTCGAGTGATAATTTTTTGATATTCATTCTAGTCATAGTAAAATCGTATAAACTATTGACAAATAATATATTACGGAATATGTTAAGAGAAAATTAAGAAGGTGCGGCTTATATAAATAACGTCTGCTAGCTCTAATCTCATATGGTCTGATCGAACTCCACTCAAAGATATTTGTCGAATGAGACAATTAATATTATTTTAAAATATAATATCACTAAAAAAACATAATCTTGCGTCAAAGTTAAATAAAGAAAAGTATATCTTATTAATTTTTTTTTTTTTTATAATTAGCCCGTTTAAGTTTTGTTTTTCACCAATAATTGAGTCGAAATAATTTGTTAACATATTCAACCTTGAGAATTATTAATTATATAATAACACTATTAAATATTCTTTTTAATAACCATTAAGAAATTGTAATAGTAAATGTATATGGAATACAAATATATAGGTATTATAAATATTACAGAATAGAAGGTGTAAGTAGCAACTAGTAGGTATATGTTATTTTATGACAAATAAAAATTTTGAGAAAATATAACTTTTAAAAAAATCAACCGTTTGTATGTAGGTATATTATTAATTATTATTAATAGTTAATGAATATATTATTTTTAATTTTAATACATTTTTTAAGTGATGGTGCTTTCATTATTGATAAATTATCAGTTATTATAGTGACTTTAATTAAAACTTAAAAATATTAAAACTCATTAGATACCGACTAAGACGATACTTTTGTTTTTAAGATAGATGTTTACTTGGTTTAATTTAACTACTAAGTAGTATTTGCTATAATCAAATTTCTAATTTTTCTATGTTGGTCTAATTATGTACGAGTATATGAAATATCTTTCTTTCAAGACTTCGTAAAAAAAAATATCTATAGATAATTTTTCGATCATTTATAATAACTGTTATATATTTTTAAAAGTCTTAATTAATTTTCTAATCACGAATATATCTGCCACCTAGACCTAAAGGCTACAACTGATCATGATGATAATTTAAATCTTCTACTCAAAAAAACAATCATGTTTGCGCGTACTCTTGCTAAATACTTTATTAATTATTTATTTATGACAACAATAATACCTATTGAATGACGTAATAGTTACTGCGTATAGTAATCAGTAAATGTATAATGTATGTATGATAGTGTAGTACCTACAATTGTACTTCTACATGTATTATTATGTGTATATTTTAAGGTTATACAAAATAATTAGTATGACGTAGATGGAGAATAAATAAAGGTGTGAATTGTTCGAATTTGTTGTCAAAATAGTTTTGTATAATATGCACAAATAAAAACAAAACAATTTCCTTGTTTTTAGAAATATCCTGAATTTCATAATTAGTTAACTAATTGAAGATTATTACACATTCTCATCTTTCGACTTCATATTATCACGTCCACTTAAGATATCTATAGAAATTATTTTGTTTTTGAATATTTAATCCAAATATTATACTAGGTACCTGGTACCTATATGTTTTATTATACATTCATTTTTTGTAAATCATTAATGATTAGTTATTTGTATTTTATTAATGTGCATTATTCTATACGTAGGTACCTAATTGAATAAAATAAGTTCATATTATAACTCATATAAGAGTTTGGAAGAAAAACAATAATTGGAAAAAAAGTACCTACCTAGATACAGTATAAATAATAAAAAACTTCAGTGAATAATTTTAACCACAATTTTAGTTACCTATGTATCTATAACTGTATAAACATTATTTTAACTTAAAATTTTTTTTTAATAACATAGAAAGAGCAATTTGTTACTGCAATTTACAATATTCACTACTTAAACTATAGCTATAAGTAAAAGTAACTTTATCAGAAATAAATTATTCATTAGTTCTGAGTTAAAAATTTTAAAAAATTTAAGTTATAGTAATTCTCTTTGCATATTTTTTCTTTTGTAAATTGCATATACTTACTATAACAGTAGAAAATTTCACACGTGTAACCTATTGTCTTAATTATATCTCTCATTGAGTCCAATCTAAAAAAATTTTAATGTTACAGTTCGTTTTTCACCATTGCATACTTATGGTTCAATCACAGTCAGCTTAAACTTGGACATACCTCCAAGTTTAAAATATAAAGGTAATACATATAATATTATAATGTTACTATATTTATTATACAGTAGGTGTACTGAATATATTGTATTTACCAAACTCACCTGTTTGATTAATTAGTGTATGCCTGGTTGACAGTTATTTTTTTCTCACCTATTAATTTATTTAATCTACATCTACATTATATATAGACATTAATGAAATCATTACACGTTCTTCAAGGGTAAAAAAGAATGTAAAATTATTTTTTATAACCACCTGTATAAATAATGCCATACTTAATTGTAGGTCATCTATAGCAGAATATTAATTTATCAATTTCATATAGGTAGGTACAATAATTTCTTTATCAGATTTTAATGAATAAATGTATTATCGGCATTTTTTCCAAGAGTTGTGATGGCAATTATGCTACAAATGTTGATCACTACATTATACTATAAGAACCTTCGGGGTAATGAGAAAATATAAGTGTCTATTAACGACTTATCTGACACCTATCGGTACCCGCGTTAAGATGACTTCGTTGATGTTTACATATAAATCATACACAAATTATAATTAATGTATACCAAATATATTAATATATTAAAAACAAAAATAAAAAATCGGTTTAATTATTTGTTTTATTAATTGCAAAAATTAAAAGTGAAAGTCAACGTATATAAATCTACGCACGCTTGTGTACTATGACTTAAATAACGCACGTTATGAATAATATAATATATAATATATATATATAAGTATGAACCATCGCGAGTTGCGTCAATTTTCATGGTAAATTTGTATTGTTAGGAGGCAACGTTAATAATACGTATAGTTAATGTATTATAATATTATTACTAAACGACAGACGTGTTGTAAGAACACTTTGCTACGTTAACACCACAATTATAATAAAAAATCTATAATACAAAGTCGGTGTATTTGCAATTTTTTTTTATTGACTTCCGCTACGTACAATTCTGAACACGACATAGCACATTGTTATGATCCTCCACATACCTTCGTAGGTACGCGTTTCATTTGAAAATACGTATTTTTAAAATAGCATAACAGACCATGTCATCATGGGTTTTATTTTAAAATAATTATAAGAGATAGGATTTTCATAACTATCATCGTTATCTGTAGTCGTCTGTATGATACTATGCTTGGATTCGATCGTGTGTGTGTGTGCATGTAAAACTGTGACAGGGAAATGCCATCATACTAATAATACTTATATATCGTCATCCATCATCCATCTAGTATTTCATTTTTCAGTATACGTACGTTATATATTTTTTAAATTTCTTTAAAAAAAGTCACCCCTAGTTCGCAGTATCCGTCATATTACGTTATACTAGTAAAAATAAATCAGATTTTTTTTACCTACCTACTGAAATCACTACAGTTATACCCTAGAACAATATATATATTTATATATATATAATATGCTATATATGAAAACACATAACTCTGCTTATCGCGGGTTCAATGACATAGATAATATATATTACGGTTTATTCATCGGATTTTACACCCAATCATTTTTATAATGTTCTAATATAAGTATTAGTTTTATGGATATTATCAACATTGTCAATATTCATCATGCGGATAGATTTTTATAAATCTATACCTTTTATTATTCATCGATTGTCTTGTCATTGCATTTTCGTTGTCGGTCGATCGACCTAGAATTTAAGTTAATAGCATTAATAGCAATAATATATTATATAAATATATACTATTATAATAATTAAATAGTTTTTAATAATATAATTCTGTCGGCGTAAATTAATTAAATAACCTACTCATAGTAAAGCAAATTAGTTTAATAGCAATATGACTATACCATAAAATATACGATGTATATGTACATTTTAGTTGATAAAATTTGACTAAATCTTCGATTATGTATCGTATAGAAATAGTCGTACAGTTAGACCTTTTTTTCAAATCGACAATGATTAAGAACTACTGTGGTGGACAAAAAGTTAAGAATTTTTAACGATTATACCACCGCACGTTTAACGAAGTCTCGATAGACGAAGGGTGGGCGGGAATAACGTGCCATGTAGAAATTCGTAAATTGTTCAGTAACAATTAAAAACAAAAAAAGTATATGTATATTTGTATTATGTTTCTAAGTTTGTACTCGATGATTCTGTACGATAAAAATATTCTAGAAATTTTTCGATTCTTAAAATATGTATATCGGGAATGCTTCATAGCACGTTATTCCGCAAAAACATGAAATCCGAAAAAATGTTACATAGCACGTTATTCCCGGCCACCGTTCTAACTATAACTATAGTCTATAGTTTATTATACACAACATTATTATTGAGGTGATCAGTAGCGGCTCGTGAGTTATTATTCTGGGGAGACTTAAAATTATTTAACATAAACTACGTACAACAACGAACAAGAAAAACCCTGTTATTGAAAATCTAATAATATTATAGTATTACATATTTAGTCAATATTTTTAAGTTTAATTTGATTTTTTTGTTCGTACGTTAAAGTATTAAAACCACTAATTAATAATACGTCTATTATATTGTCTTTTTGAATTTTTAAAATAATTAGAAAATATAAAATATCAAATAGATAGTATATAAAAACCCTGTAGTAAACTTGTTATAGTTATTAAATCATAAAAATGCATTAAATTATGACAGCGACTAAGAACGGCGCGCGGTACGGCAATTATTGTCGTGAACCAGTCTCAATAGAGTCTATAATACGCAGCTTATTCTCCTGCCCCCTCCGGCCCTCCATCAAACCGGCCGGTCCATTTTACATGTTATGATTGAGACTGTCGGGCGGCAGTTTCACTGTAACGGCGACCGTCACCGTCATCGATAAAACTAAAATAGCATTTCTATTAAAATAACTATTTAAAGGTTTTAGACTTGGTTGCTTTCAATTTATAATAATAAACAAAGAAAACGATATAAATTATATAATATTATATTTTCAATTCGAATAAAAATATTTTTATGCATTATTATTTTAATTAATTATTATTTACAAGTAACTGAGTTTTTTTAAGGGGGAGACTCAGTCTCAAAGTCTCCCCTGACGAGCCGCCCCTGGAGGTGATTATATTAAACTATAGGGCGGCATAGGCTATACATATCGATAGATATGAGTGTGAGATATATTGAGTGTGTAACTTATCTTATATAACTAATATAACTGATAAAAGTCAAAATTATAGTTTGAAAAATTTAAAAATAAAACATGAAATAATTGTTCGAATTGAAATGTTACGCTCTGGGATAACGGTTCCCGACCTGAGGTACGCAAAAAAAAAAAATTGGGTTAAATATTTTAAATATAATATAGTTATGTGAAAAAGTTTAAAATCTAAAATGAGAGCAAAATATTAAACTTGGGGGAACGAAAGGAAAAAAGGTTTGAAACCGTTGCTCCAGCAATTATACTAATACCTACTAAGCTACTTGTTCACAAATACTTGTGCTTCTAATATTTACTTGTTATCATTATATAATTTTCTATACTATAATGTAGATAAACTTTAAAACAGTATCGAAATCATCCGTTTGACAGTTAATAAGTACTAATTACATTCTGTATCTACTGTATAGCAGTGCTATTATTTAAGTGTCACTTAACGTGCACATTATTAGTTCAGTCAGTTCAGATACTGCATTTAAAAAACTAAAACATTTAGGTTCCTACACACGTATTATGATAATCAGATAGTACAATGTAAAAACATCCGAACACCGCAGCTGGCAGCTCAAAACGTATTTAATAACATTTCAATGTTTATCATACACTACCACGACTATATATATTATATTGTATATATTATATGTATAGCTATATCGCCTATATCTATAACCGTGTACACGACACACGATTGTTTATCACGAAGATAACATCGACAATATTTATTCTAATATTGGTATATTATATTATAATGTGTATAGGTACACAGCCAAGTCCTAAACGATTCATTTATACTGTATAATGATATATCATGGTTGTAAAATTGCTTATTTTGTTCAACAAAATAAATAACTGTAAAATTGCCGCAAGCAGATTAACCTATAATAAGTAATAACCCTAGCATCTTAAATCACTGATGAAAGGAACGATTTATATTATTCGGTCACGTAGGATATTATACATAGTTGTGACAGTGTAGCGCAACACATGTGATCTATTTCGTGTGCCGCCGGAGACAATGGATGGTCCAGTAAGTAGGGTTTCTGTCGTCAGGGATAAAGACGATTTCTTTGTAACGCGGAGACCTTTGATGGGGCCGCCAGCGACTCTAGCCGGTTTGACCAAGATCTTCTCTTCTCATAAGTTCATGAGCACCCTTAAAAAGCAATAAGTGCATGAGCACCAGTCAAACAAACAAGTGCAGGAGCACCTAAAAACAATTGAACACCAGACATTGCAAGCGACAACTGGACAGTTTCCTTTTTTAAAATTGAAATTTAACAGTGTTGTTTTCCTTTAATCTGAGTATTTAAAAATCCTTATTTATCTTATTACGTCAACTGTGCATTCAGACACAGCTGCGAATAAGGTAAGGTGCATGCGCATCAATATTTATATACTTACATGATATATAGGTATAAAAGGTTATTAAGCAAATTAATATTTAGTAATATTATAGGCATATTACTTTAAAAAAGTACAAATAGGTCACCGTCGTATTTAGATACACAAAACAACAAATTAACAATAATACAGGTAAATTTTTTACCGGTTACGGATTTTTAAACAACGGCATAGTATTATAAATATTAATTCATTTATTCCAGAGCACTCGATTTTCCTTTATACACTTATTAAACGTCTGACTTCTGGTTAAATCCACCAGACCTATCCATCAGATTATAGTAATAGGTTGGATTATCTAACCGTTAGAATGTTTAAGCGTAGGATTTTATATACGATTGTAAGCATGCTCTGTCGTTAAGATTTGTATAATATTATGTAGATTGTAGGTTATCGACGGCCGGTAAACCGTAGGCAAAGGTTAGGTATTTTGGTACTAAATATACCTAACGGAATATCAAGTGTTCTGCGATTAGCCAATCACTCCGTAAAAGGTACCTATCTGGTCGTATTATGCTATTCACAGTTTTATTGTTTTCTTCTCGTCATGTGTGACTTTCTCTCCGAGGACCCGCTCATAGTTTAATAGCTTTTTGATAAAATTTATGCATTTTTAATGAATGATGTTATGTGTATTATATAGGTATATGTATATATTTATATTACTTTCCACGTGGTTTTGTAATATTCTTGTTGAATGGTCTAATATGTGACATTACAATAGCATAATATAATATCGTCTGTGTTTTATAACGCGTGGCTAGTGCTTATATATATATATATATATACATAATATATAATATGTACATACAATTTATACATTTTACATTGCAGTTAGTGCCAGTTACTTGCACTATTATTAGTAAAAACATGCTAATTATTAGTATATACTATAATACTATACGTACATCTTACGACCAACAGAAGTGTGAAAACATTTATATATCGAATGATGAGAACACGCAACAAAAATCTAATACCTAATGTGTCATAATGACCGACTAGATATATTATAAAATGTTACATTATATAACGAAAGAATTGCTTCAAATTTTGTATATATATATATATATATAATGGGTAAGTGCCGTAAACAATTATGTAAATAATCTGCATAATATTTTTACGACGTCAGTCGATTTGGTCGATTCGGCGTAGATTTAGATAGATTATTCGTAGTTATACATAGATAATTGGTCTTTTTCTGGTATATAGTGGGTGAAATATAATTATGTAATATTATACATTTTACGGGCGTATAATTATTATTAATTAAAATATGATAATATTATAATGTTGCTCTCTATGGATTGCGATTTCTAGATAATTTGATTAGCTCTAATAATCCACAAAATTTAAGTTAGTACATCTTCAGTTTAAAATTATTACTTGTACCGTAGTTTGACTTATTTGAAAATGTTAAATTTACCTATCAATAAAATGACAAATGTTTCGAGTAGGTACTTAACTGCAATCTTTAAGATTTTAATGTCATACGATGCGTGTTTTTAAAATTCAATATTGACTTCGGTTTATGTATGCAATATAGATCTATAGTTCGTGCTTTTTGGTTGTGGAACTGGAAAAGACCACTGATCACTGTAAAAATATAAAAAATATTAAAAAATTAAAAAAATTAAACACTAAAAAAATCACTGGTACTGGGGTTGATTTAATTTTAGCGGGAATATTTACGTAACACTAAATACTTATGTTTGACATACTAGGTAATATATTTATTTAATTAAAATTTGTATAAAATATTATTATACTTATGTTTTATTGAAATTTTTTAAAAATGTTTTGGCTCATTTTGAGTAATTTTCACTTTTAAATATTTTTTTTATCGATGTATAAATTTTTCTTAGTAAAAGAGCTTAATAAAAAAACAAAATACATAATAATAATAATTATAATATATGATACATCATAAGTTGTTTACGGCCGATAGTTTTTTCTTCAACTGCGATCTATCTCCATGATTACGTTATTTCAGCAGTTCACCCGTCGACAACGGGTTACGTCGTCATGTGCAATATTGGTTAACATCGTCATCGTGTCCGTTACACGTAGGACCTAAATACGAGTACGCTATTCCGCGTCTGTTTCCGAATTGATTCGTCCGTCATTATTAGTGGGCAGTGAATACGTTCATTTTTCATTTACTGTGGCTGTTTTATTATCTTAAATGATGATTAAAGCCTATAATGGTGACTACGGAAGTTAAGACTTTACAACATTAGAATCTATAGTTTTTTAGTAATTTATAGTAATTACAGGTCTATGTTTAAAAACCTTGGGTAGTGGATAATTTGTATGTACAACTCTGTACAAAACAACAAAAATACGATAAGAGTCCTAATTTGTTCAACTTTTTGATTGAGCATTTCAGTTTTCATGTAGGTTTTTTTTCCTAATATAGTGAATAGAAACACTGTAGTTTCTGAATCGCAATAAACTATGTACTTTAATTTTTATATTGTCTATAACCGCTCATATATACAAATCAACTTACATACAATATAGCAAATTATACTATAATTATGACGATCAGATATAAAATTCTAAAAAAAAAAAAGATTGATAACAACTTACTTTTTAATAAAAACCTGACAATAAAGAATCAGATAATATAATAAATTATCGTCTTACTTTTCATACTAATTATAAGTTATTTTAAATCATTATAACTTATAAGTATGGGATTTACTGAATGAAACATTTCACGAAGATGTGTTAAATACCTAAATAGATTTATCTAATATCTTCATATGTGGAAAAGAAATATATTATAAAATCAGCAAGAGGAAGAAAACGAGCGTTATTTAATCCGTATTGAACATAATCATATTAATTTTTATAAATATTATTAATACGCTTTTGACATATTGAGTACAAAATATATTTAATTGTTAAAACTGTGTCTGCACGTCCTTCTCAAACACATTAACCTATAGTCGAATGTTAAGATTAAATAACAATTGTAGATACATATAGGTACAATATTTATATTATACATATCATATCAGATATATATTATCTATACAATATAAAATATATAATACGGTTGTAAATATTTTGTTTTAGACTAGCAGCACTTAAATTACTTATACAAATCTACTTACAAATTTTCCAGTATATGATTTTTATTGTTGATAATTTTTTTATTCCGATTCAACAGTTCGGCTAACAATCTGTATTATTAGGAGCATAATAATTTATTAATATGACATATTAAATAGTAAATTAATGGCAATAATTTGGCCAGATTAAAAAACATTTTACACGATCATGTAGCCATGTAGATAATACTTGATGATTACTTATTGGTTATAATTTATAAATATTTAATGTTTAATAATCAATGATAATACATTACTGAGTTACGGAAGTGATAATATATGAATTGTCAATACAAGTATTTTTGCCATTTTTTCAGAACTTAGAACTTGCTATTTATAAAATAGGTATATATTATGTTGTGTTAACACAATAAACCTGCTGCGTTTCCGTGATAATCATTTTTTGTAATATCAGCTTTTTATTATCAGTTAACTGAAAAAAATGTTAATAGTTTGTATACCTACTATAGTACAATGTACATAATAATAATATGTAATCTATTCCTACTCCTACAGTAATCAATCTAGGGTTGTACATTTTTTTGTAAGCTGTTGTCTATTATATTTGACGTTCTAATATTTGCTCTGAAATTTAATTCATATTTATTTTAGATATTATGAATCTTATTATAATCTTATTAGATCCTAACACCTTAGGTGTCTGTCCTTATAATTAGTATTTTATTTATTCATATACATATTTACCTAACTGTATACACGCCAAGGTTTTTCTGTTGGTGTAGTATGCTTTCATTATTAGTTTATGATTTTTTACAATAACAAGTTATCTTTCATTGTTAAAAAATTTTATTTTTTAAATTGTTACCGACACTAGTTACCTATGCATAGGTACTAGCTGCAGATAGGTTGTAGACTTGTAGATTTGTAGTGACAGATATTATAATTTTACTATAATCATTATCTCATTGTATTAATAAGTGTTGTTGATCAGCAGTGGCATCATTTCAGTTTTCGCTCGCAAGCAAACATCAACTTACGTTTAATCATGGCTAAATATATATTTAGCCATGCGTTTAATCAAATTACCATTCGGAATTCCCACCTCACTTATTTTATAATGTTTATAATTTTAGATATCGATTGCTGTATTAATTGTACACCAATCTAAAATATAGATAAACGATATTTTTAAAAATATTAAATAATTATTATTTTGAGTCATAATAGTTTTTATACTGATCATGAAATACAACTTTTCTATCTCGTACTCGTTTTTATAATATAACTTTATAGTTATGGATTTTTCTTAATTTTAAATATAAATAGAACTTCAATCATACAAATTAAACGGAAACACATAATTAAAACATAATTTTTCTGACTTAGAAAGTTTGAATGTTCGTACGTAGATAGTCTAAGAACTTCTTTGTAATAAGGACAATAAGGACAGGGTGTAAAAATTTACTGTATGTTAATAAATGGCTTCTTTGATGTATGTATCTGGTGTCACTGCCGCAATTTTTTTTGGATTCAAACGAGTGGATAAGTATGGGATTGTATAACTAAACTGCGATTGTCGTATCGATGGATCAGCTGTCCGATAATAATTTCGTAATTTTTATCGCTTACGGGCAATGGGCATTGATCGCATTAAATATAAAGCCTAAAATAATTACTTTAAATAGAAGCTCTTTTCTGCCTTAGCTTCCTCAGTATTCAGTATCATACTATCATCCAATACAAACAATTCTAACTGAGATTATACATCATTAAATATTTTATTGTACTCTGAGATTATTACTTTTTTTTTTATAGTGAGATTTAATTTGTGTACAAAATACGAATGATCGAGGGTTAGAATTTTTAAATAATTATTCACATTTTTTTCAAACCATTTTGTATGTTTTTGTCGTTCTCAATTTTCTCATGTTCTCTTATCATAATGAAAACACAAAACGAAAAATAGAAATTAGAGGACTAAAAAAAATGTTTTATGATTTTATGACTGTTTCAAAAAAAAATTTCATATTCGATTTGAACTTTATTATTTACAATTGTTTAAAACATGTGATAAGCTATGTAGTAATTAGTGGTTGTCTCAATAAAATCGGTAGGTAAATGGTTATTAAATATGTGTATATAATCATTGGTAACAAGTATGAAAGAGTAATACTAAATTGGTAGATAATTCACAGCAACATAAATGTAAAGGATTTTTTCACAATAGGTAGCTGCCTATTTAAGCTACCTGCATGACAATATTATAATAATCAAACTGAATCTGTTTGCTCAATAAAATAAATGTGTACCTTTCAATTATATAACTAAATAGGTAGTCTTTTTGGCTCAACAGTATTAAGATTTATAATAACACACTCAGCTAAGTAAATAATAAATATGAAAATAAAAAGACAGTCAGGCACCTACTTAAGATGACTATGAGGTTCAATTATTTGAATTTAATTTAATAATTAATAATTGAAAAAAATTTAATTCTTCCATTACCTGACTATCAATTATCATATCTAATTATTAGTTACTATTTATTTTATATAATTAAATTAATATTAATCTAATACATTTTGTACCTACCTATATTTTAATAAATCAGTTTCTCATAACAGAAATACAGCAAAATTATGTGAAAAAAGTGATGGAAATTCTTCTGAAGACACCACTTCTACAGACTACAATTATTTTACAAACAAATAAGTGATAGGCTAATTCTAGTATCAATAAAAGAAATTTCAAAAATATAACAAAATAGTCATCAAACAGGCTTATGGTTATTCTTGTAACTAAGTTCTGTTGAAAAATAATTATTTATCTACCATTTATTGTATGAACTATAGAGAATTAAAAGATCTTATAGAAGGGAGTTTTTTTTTAATATAATACATTTTGTATTCCAACATAACCCCAAGACAGATGCAATTTGAAACTTAGAGAGTACCTATTGAATTTGGCAATGGAATAGACATAAATCATTTCAAAGGAATTTGTGATAAAAGTATAAAACTATACCTAATATGAACTGTTAACTGAATAAATTTTAACTACAAATATCAATGGTTAGTTATTTCATTGAAAAGGTAAATAATACATTTTACCTATATCAGGAAATGTTTCAGCCTTTCAGGAATCATCCAACCTTTAATTTATTGGTATTTGTTAGACTGGTAGTACAGTGCACTAAAAAATATATACAGATGACTGCTTCAGTCCTGACCATAAAATAATGCATTAATTAAAATTGTATTTAATTAGCTAATAACAATTTTAGTAGTATTTTAAGTAGGTACCAAGTAGATATACAAATTAAATAGGTAATATAGACATTTAAAATGTTTATTGAACATTGAACAACAATATTTATAAGAGGTTTTATTCATCATAATAATAAAATATATCAAAACTCAATTGTCCAATTACTAATTATTAGAGATTTTTAATACCCTAAACACCCTAAAGTAATTTCAAAGTTTCATTTTCATTAATTTAATCATTAAGTATAGTTAGGTACTGAATTAAACATGTACTGAATTAAACATTGTGCTTTGATTATTATGTATTTTATTTTTTACCATATTTTTATGGACTGTAAATAATAATATCACCTATAACTTTACCTAACTGATTTAATTTATTACAATTATTTTTATACAGACTCAAAAAAAAAAAAATAGCTACTAAAACTCATCAACAACTGTCCATGTACAGTGAAAACTTTTTTTTAAGTGGTTTTACTTTGGTCTTACATTCATTGTTGAGGTTTCTGTTATAAAATAGGCATCATTGAGACATTGAAGGATTAACCACTATTGTCTATCATTATTCATAAATTATAATTATGCTTTGTATAAAAATACATTTCTTAATGTTTTATAAAAATTGTATTTTACTTGATATTACAACTATATTATCATAGTAAAATATATTATTATATTAATTAAATGTTACTTCAGTGTGTTATAATTTTACCAAACAACTGTAATTGTTTTTTTAGAGTTATCCTTTTTTTAAGACTGGAAAAACGTTCACAAATTATACTTATTTGTTATTACCATAGACTTCATGGTTATTACAAATACTTATTAACTATAGAAAAATTGATGACTTAAATAGAGTTATGTCAGTATTTCTTACTCTGATTTTAATTCAAACAACTTATACATATATAAGTACAAACAGTACGATATAAGCTCTACAAGTCAAAATTTTGATAACACTACTTTTTTTTTGCCCCTAACTGATTTGAGTTATCGCGGTTCCACTGTATTATTATAAGACTGTAAATTAAGATGTATTTTTAATAAAGTTACTACTAGCCAATAGGATACTAGGTGTCTAGGTTAGGTACTAGGTTAATATTAAGACAAACTATGTTTCTATCATAGTTATATCATAATTATTCTATCTATATTTTACTGAGCTTAGTATTTGGTATCTAGGTACCTATTATTGTTTATTATTACAGTTTTGTTTTTAGAAAAATTTCTTTATTAAAAGCTTTAGACCCATTTCTTGCTTAAGAAGAGCAGATTTAGTACTTAGATTAAATTAATTACATTAAATTTAGATTTAGTACTTTAATGTATAAATAGCAAAATTGACAATTATTATTTATAAGTACTCCCATTTCGTGTTCAATACAGTTTTGTTCGCAAATCGCAATGTACGTCATCCACTCCATTTTAAAACCCGAGCAACTGCCAACTACTGCCTTTCTAACACCATTATTTGAGATTTTGACGGGACGATCTGTGATAGTGAGATGTTTCAAAACAAAAAAAATAATAAATATTTTCGTAGACACATCAAACACACTCGGACAACTTGCGTGAACCTTTTAAACATTAGATAACTATATTTTAACATTAAAAAAAAGCGAAGAAGGAAAGGCACCTCTAAGTCAGTTTAGTCACATCATCCTTTGTTGAGTAACATTGTAGAAAATATTTCCGTTAAACCCGTCACATCTCAACGACATCCCAATCAGTAACACCGGACCGAATGTCCTACGAGTAACAAAAGTATTATTCAATACGATAGACTTATTAAATCGGTTAATGTCCAATGACTCCGTATCCTTTGTTGGCTTTAAACAATATTAAATTAATCAATTATCATCGTTAACCAGAATGATAGTATTCGCGCGTTTCTCCGTTCGTGGTAGGTATACCAGTTAACAGTAATATTACTAATTATTAGCATTACAATAATGAATTGACAACAGACAATATTAATGATAATAAATAATAATTGTTCATTAAATCGAAATATCGAATAATCAATAAATTGCGATAAGCCGATGACGGAAAATAATGTGGTAAATTTGTTATTTTTAACGCTGCACGACGTCCTAGTTTGATCGTAGTATTATGCGTATCACAATTATTATTTATCTTTTTGGTATCTCAATTCTTAAAATAATATGATACCTAATATTGTGTTTACGATATAAATAATTACACACGACCATGTACAATAAATTTGGATTCAACGTTTTTCCATGAGTTCCGGACTCGGATCGGGAAAACATAGCGCTACCAACCTTACACCGGAAACGGTTTCTTCCCGAACCACGGTCGTAATATTGAAGAATTTCGATTCTATATCGATATCCTAGGAGAGGTGGGAGTGGAGGCACAGGTGATCAGGGTCGCCATCACAACCTACCAGTAAGACGACAAGACGTACTCACGTACTCTGCACGAATTTTGCCCGCTGGGATATATTGTATATTTGTATGGACGATTTACCGTGATTAGTGTGAGTGTGCGACCAGTGTGATTAGTGTAAAGCTGTCGTTGTGTATTCCCATTTCCCGGTTCCATTTTGTTATCGGCTCGTTCCGTGCCCTTTGTCACGTCTCGCTGTCATCTTGGTTTTTTCTTTGTTTTCCGTGTACGACTACTTACATTCGATTTTGCTTGCGACATTTTTTAACGCCAACGCTGTTTCCGTAGTTCAGCCCCAGTGTAGGGTACGTGACCGTCATCGTGTGGGTTACGCACACTTGAACACGAGCACGCCGTTCCGTACCCGCTTCCGAATTCGCTCGTCTTTCATTGCCAGTGAATACTCATACGTGTGGTAAGTTTAGCTCTTTTAAACACTATTTATCGAGACACTCAACCGGACGAGAAAAATTAATCGGAAATCCGGTCTGTCGCCTATACTGTCTTATTAAAATTATAGCGTTTCGTATACATGCCATATGTGTTCATAGCGCACGTGTAAAACTCCGTTATATGTTGTCATGTTGACATATGGATACATAATGATGTCTTAAAAACGATGGTTGCAACGTTTTTTTTATGTTAGGGCTTAACAATCAGAACCTATTGTAATGTTTGAAATTTGAAATACTATTTAATAATGAAACTTTTTTATGCCCAGTAAAATTCACTATGACAAAATGTAAAATTTGAAATAAATTTTTTGTTCGCTTTAATCACTTTTCCATCATTATATTATTAATTTTGTTGTATTAAATAAATACCTAAGTAATTTGCTAATCTATCTAATGGTATCTGATAAAAGTTAAGAGGACGCTACACCCATATGTGTTGTTTCCATCCTACAGATGTAAAACATAACAAAAACTGTTTTGCATGGAAACGAACCGAGAAGGTTTAGTTACAACTAAGAAATGAAATTTTCACCACATACCTATAAAGGAGAACTTTGGCTGTGAAGTATAATTTTTATTTTTTCGATATTGGAACTACAAAAGAAGTTATTTAAATTTAAAAATAATTGATTTTGAAACAATTAAAACTTTTTTTAGTATAACTGTATAAGTGATATCGAAAAAAATTAAAATGATATTTCTCAGCTTAAGTTCTCCTTTGTATGTGGTGAAAATTTTGTTTCTTAGTTATGACTGTAGCCTTCTCGGTTCTTTCCTGTGGAAAACAATTTTAGCTATGTTTTACATTTGTAAGACGGACACAGCACATACGGGTGTAGTGTCCTCTTAACCAATGATTGCTTGAAAACACTTGACTATAATGTGGCTAGAAAAACTAAAAGTGTGATCCCATTTAGTGGCTATTTTTGTTAAAACCAGGAGTTCTAAAAGTTTTACTACCCTTTTTTACAAATGTACATTATATACATATTTTACGTGAGAAGGTAGTTGTAGAAACTCTGTAGGACATTTGCCACCAAGACCATCACAGTGACACTTTTAGGTTTTCTGGTTACACTTAAAGTACAAATATCTATAGCCATTATATAATGGTATATAGTCTGTACTTACAATATATATACAATACTATAATTGTAAGTAAATCTTATTCATTTAAACAGTATATTAGTCATGAAGAGATATATCAATATCTTTATTTTTTGTAAATTATATACAATATAATATAATTAATTTTTAATTAAAAAATATTTATTAATTTGTGTCATTATGTTATGTTAATATATTTCAAACTTGTTTTTATTTCTAAATGTAACTAAGTAGTTGTTATATACATGGTTATGTATAATTGTAAAAATAATCTCATTTGACAAATGTTCTATATGTTATATACAGGGTGATTCTTATATATTTCAGAAGTATTAATTTTTTCAATTTATGATCCATACTGTTCTAGAATTGTAGAACTTTTCCATATTTTTACCCTTTTATTTATTATGTAAACCACTATCAACTTGATTTTCAAATTACAACGTATACTTAAAATTTCATAAATTAATATGACTATTTTTTTTTCTATAAATTATTATATTCAAATTTTCATTTTTCATTAATCCGTTGATAAGATATAGCTTCTCGAAGTAAGGTAGTTTTGGTAAGTGTTTAAGTATAAATGTGTTATAACTCATCAGTTGATAATTAGTAATAAGAATCAATATTAGTCCAATTAATTATAATTATATGACAATTGATAATAAGCAGGTAGTAACAGGTATAAATATTATCACCACTCTCCGTTTCACCAAGGGGTCGACACTATCGAATTCATAGCTACTGGTTTTTACAAATAAAACTCCCAGATCTGATGGTGCTAATTAGTTACTGATGTATAACACCTAAAAACATTTCAAAACCAACCAACTTTGATCAGCTATAACTCGCCAACGGATCAACGAAAGTTAAACATTTTAACATGAAAAAAATGGCTTTATTAATTTATGCAATTATTAATATAATTAATATAGGTTGCCATTTGAAAATCAAAAGTTGATAGTTTTTACTATTAAAAATAACAGTGAAAAAAATTTAAATTTTATACAATTGTAGAAAGACGTGTATCTAAACATTTGAAAAAAAATCCATACTTTTTAAAATAATGAGTGTTGTTTGATAAAAGAATCACCATGTATTATTTATCGATCAGTTTAGATGACAGAAAAGTCAATAACTATCCCTAAAACAATTTTGTAATAATGTAGGTATAGTTTAATTGCGCCGCGGCAGTAATGCAGAAGCAGTCCCCGCGGCGTTGTCGATTCTAAACCGGAAAAGGTATAGTTTAATTATGTAGTTTATTGTACTTTGATGAAATCCTTATAAAAGTGTAGGTACTAATAAAGTGTTGACACATTTAAAGGGATATTTTGTGATATGTTTATGTAAATGGAATAGAGATAAATTCTCATGTTCATGTTTGTACTATTGCAGAATTTCTTATATAACATAATTTTCTGGTGTTGAACCTAGAAAAATATTTATTTTATTGTAGGTAAAAACAGCTAGGTTGGAAATATTGATTTTAAATAATTAATTAAATTTATGTTAAGTACATTAATTTTTTTATTTGACAAATTAAATTATTTATTATTTATGATACTTAAAATCAAAGGTTAGGTTAGTAACCTAAGTAAAATAGGTAAATTGTAAAATTATTAACTATAATCAAATGCAGCATAACATGGTCTTATATTTTATAAATAACCTCAATATCATACTAAATGGTCTAAAAGACTTGAAAATTTATCATATTATGAAAAAATGTAATAGTTAATACAATATACCAATGAATCAGTTAATTTACCTATTAATCTTGTGTATGTAACTAGTAATTACACAGTATTACATTTGAATAATTTATAAGACAGTAGGATTTTTACTAAATATTTTTATTCTCATTAATTTTTGCAACTATTGTATCATATAAATAAAAAATACATTAGTTAATAAATAGAAACAGTATACATCCATGGCAAAAAAAGCATTTGAACAAAATATGATTAGTGATAAGTGATAACTGATGTGTGATAACAATATCAATGTTGCATTGTATTCTTTAATGTACAAAAGTAGTGTCAAATGTATTATACCTGTAAATGATATTTCATCAACATTCAGTTACTTATTTAAATGTACTTTTAAAAATCAGTTCTTCTGCATATTCCTACACTTCTGTCATAGTGGAACTAATTTCTGGACACAGTAATAGAATATAGTTTGAACGCAGCTTATTTGTGAGTAAAATTGTGGTTACCGATCAATGGTATTTTAAATAAATTTAAGATTGTAGTTTATTACTATAGTTATACGTTAATAAGACAATTATTATTTTTTAATAAAAATGGGTAAATTCTATATTATATCATTTAGGGTTGTTCTTACAATGTTCGGTTAGTGCCTGATAACGCTAACCGGAAGAATTTATCATGAGTTAACCGATAGAATTGTACCGGTTAGTCTTAACCAACACTTACCAGATATTGTAAGAACGGCCCTTAATGTTATAAATATGCAACACAGTTATTACATCCATTTACTATCAATTTAAGATTTTTTGATAGTGCAGAACAAGAACTTTCACCATCATATTATATCTAATGTGATAGTACATGTGTCACATTTGCAATAGACTATTTAATTATTATGCCAGTGTTAACATGGTATTATTATGTTTGAGACATATATGATGATATATTTTTAGTAATATTTTATGATTTCAGATTTAGAATTATTTATTTGAAAATTATATGTTGTATTTGATATACATAGGTACTTATATTTATTTTTTTCGCAACAGTCCAATATGTGATATATACTCTTATTTTTTCTCCAATACGTAATGATAAGTTACATAACTTAAAGATTGTACCTTTAAACTATATTTATAATTTTTACTTGTGTTATTCTAATAATATTTTACCCATTTTTTAACATATGAGATATTACTTTTTTGACAACAAAAATTATTCAAGTGCATTAATACTATTAGACCGATATGTGAAAGATTTGATTACAAATATTTCTTATAAGTAACATTCAGAATTTAATAAATTCTTAAATAATTTTCCAGAGATGGCAGGAAGAGGTTTCTTAAAGAGCCGTTTGGCTCAGGTTACTTCTAAGGTACCTGAAGAATCACCTAAACCCGTGGAACCACCTAAACCTGTGGAACCACCTAAACCTGTGGAATCACCTAAACCCGTGGAACCACCTAAACCAGAAGAATCTCTAAAACCATCAGCTCAATCATTACCATATACTGATGTGCCAAAAATTCCGATTCCTGCTATAAGTACTCAAACTCTAGTTGCTGGTAATCAACAAGTTGTTCGTGGAAGAAGGGTAATTTTTTTAAATATTAAACTTAGAGAACTAAATAATTTATAAGAAAAGTACAATTATTACATTAATATATTAAAATTAATAGTTTTATACAAAATTAAAGACTGCTTAATACCTACACAATAATATTTGAAACTATATCTATTACAAAATAACCCAACATTAGTAATATTAAATTATTGGATGCTCTCAGTGGGGTTGCTATTTATGAATGATGATACAAATATCTCTAATTGGTTTCTAATTTCATGTGTTAGTATTGTTTTTTTTTTTTTTAATTATTATAATTAATATGAAAATGAAGTTATGTTTTTAAATGTTGTCCAAATAACTTGAAATTATTTTCTGGTTATTTTGGAAAATTAATTTACATAAGTTTATATATTTTTAGTAAATTTATTTATTAAAAAATACTTATAATTATATATGTATATTGTATAAAAATAAATTATAACAAATAATACCCAATATATTTTATTAAAAGGTTACAGATTAATTTTTCTCTTAGATTCTGAACGAAATGATAAACGTATTAATTTTACAATGACGTGTGTTTTTTTTTGTGTCTATGTACAGCATAATTAGTCGAATTAATGCTTCAATTTCCAACTTCAGGTGTGGTTTTCCATGGAAAAGTGAATATCCTTGGTGTATTATATAGGTTAAAAGTTAACATTTTCCAATAGTTTTCAAAAAAATCGAGAAAAACAAAAAAAAAAGTGACTGAAAAACGAGCATTTTTACGCAAAACCAGTTTACGACCAAATCGATTTTTTTCTATGGTTGTAACTCAAAAACTAATCACTGTAAATACTTGAAATTTTCACCACATGTTTAAATTATCGTTATTAATACATGGCTAAATTTTCAAAATATTTTGATTTTTTTTGAGCTATTTATAGACCACTGAAATTTTGTACTAATATTGACAAAAATTCATCAAAATCATGAATATTTGCAAATTATTTTGTAGGTATACCTAATTCATAAAAAATTTTGTATTAGTAGCTAAGAGTTAAAAATTTAATACAAGATTTTCCATAAGTTTAGGTTACAATAATTATAAAAGAACTTAAATTTTGGTGTATTAAAGCCATTAAAACGTAAACCACCTTTTTTACCAACCATTGGAAATTATATCCTAAGCTAACAAATCATCTTCGTTCAGAATTGTTTTTCATATAATATGATACCTATCATTAGATTCAAATTTAACACTCAAACTTCAATTTAACACTATAATATTATGTAATAGTGATCCACACGGCACCTAATGTACAGCAGAGCGGTACCCACTTACCCACTTTTTTTTTTATTGCGCTAAATTATTTAATCGAAATTGGAAGTTAATAAGAATTTAGTTACATATTATATTACTTTATTTTTACATTTATGGTTTTTTTATTAAAATAGTTATGTTAATATAGCATTAATTGGTTGGTAATTAGTTTACTTATAATAAGAGATTAAATAGAAAAATACTTAAGTTTTAATATTGATTTTTATTTTATAATTTATTAATTGTAAATTTATTTTTAGGCCATGTTAGCTAATATTGCCCAAGGAACTGGTTCTCAAAGACTGTGTGAAAACTTAACATCAACATTCTCAAAAATCGATCTTGTGTTAGTATTGAAAATTTTTTATATTTTTATAAAATTATATATTTTAAAATCTAAAACTAAATTTTATGTGTTTAAGTTTCTAAATTATATAATTATGTAATATTTTCTTTTACATTTTCGGATTATATTTGTCATTATTTAGAATTTATGATTTACTGGTTGATTCTTTTATTAAAACATCCTTATTATTTAAAATTTATTAATGTTTTTTAAAATGTATTTATTGCATAATTTCTAAATAACATTATTAATATTTTTATTGTATTTTTTTGGTTTTTTATTATTTATTTTATATTCTATAGCAAAATATTCTTCGGATTATTTCAATACATGAAAATTTAAATTTGGACAATTAGTTGAGTTATAAGTATTTTAAGTTTAGGTGTGCGAAGTTAGTGGTATGAGGCTATCCTGTGAAATGTTTGTTAAATACTTCACATACTTTAAACTTAAAAACTTCTTATCTGAATTTCAATATTTATGTATTAAAATATACCAAAAATATTCTGTTTCAGAATAAAAAAATAAAAATTTATGTTGTCATTCAAAAAAGTAACAATTTTAATATTATAAGAATAAGAAAATGTAGCTTTTTAAAATATTTTTAGGAATATTACATTTTTTTTAACATTTTAAAATAATAAGTATTGTTTGATAAAAAATTAAAATAGTATTTTCATATTATTTTTGATCTTGATTTATAAACATTTGTTATTTTTTAAATAACTAAGAATTTATTATTAATAGATTTAAGTTTTATAAAACATTTCTAGATTTATTTTTATTTTAACTAAACTGATTAAAATTGTATTAATTTATTTTTTATTTTCTTAGGTGTCCAACTATTACTCCAGTATCTAAAAACATTGAGGCACCTAAATTACTTACACCTCCGAAATATCCAGAACCACAAATTATAGAGGAAATTCCAGCAGTAAAAGAAGAAAAATCTCCAGTAATATGTAGAGTCTTAAAAAAGTCCGATAAAGATTCTTTCCACATGTATGATATATATGATATTTTGCTTATTGATAATTATTTTTATAATGTATAGAAGAATATATTATGATAAATTGGGTTAATGTAGTTAGATTAATAATTGCATATTTTAATTTATAAGATTTTATAAAATTTTATATAAGATAAATTTTTTAAAATAATTAAGTAGTACTGTCAGTATTTGATAGATTTTAAATATTTAAGTTAATTGTGGACCATTTATTCCTAAGTATAAAATATATTAATGTAATTTTCTATTAATGTTTAAATCTGATTTTATATTTGTTGTTTTTATTTAGGACTCAATTATCATCAAATTACATAAGAATTAAGTTGGAAGAGGACAAAGGAATATACGAATATAGAGTCGATTTTCATCCTCCAGTTGATGCTAAATCTGCTAGGTTTTTTTTGGTTAATCAACATAAAGATACATTTCCTGTTAAAACATTTGATGGGACATTGCTTTATATCCCAAAAATGTTACCAGAAAAGGTAATTATTATAATAATATATAATTTAAAGTATTTAAATAATAATTGTTACATTTCTTTTACTAGGTAACAAAATTAGTTGGAAAATTAAAAGATGAGTCTGAAGTGACTATGACAATAACATTTAAGCGTAAAAATTCTTTGCGTGAATGTATACATTTTTATAATGTTTTCTTACGTACAATAATGAAGATTCTAGGCCTAATAGAATTTGGTAGAAGTTGTTATGATCAAAATAAAAGGATACTCATTCCTGAATTTAAGTAATTAATAAATACTTTTTGAAATATTTGTGGCTTTAAGATTTATTGAATAATTTGATGAATATTTATTGTAGACTTGAAGTTTGGCCAGGCTACATAACTACTATTGACGAATTTGAAAATGGTCTTTATATGTGTTGTGAAGTTTCACACAGGATTTTACGGGTACAGACAGTTCTTCAAATAATGTAAGTATATTAATGTTTTTAATAATTTTTATTACATTTTTTAAATCCATTTATTATCTTGCATAATTATAAACGACATTACTTTATGATGGGTTTATTTTAAAATTCTTGAGAGTTTAGGCTGCTATTTTAAAGATTGATTGTAAACTTAAAATTATGTGTTAGTAATTCAATTTTTAGTTTTATTGTCATCATTTTTATAATTTAGAAAATTATTCCTTATCCTTCGTATAGTATAAAAATTATGTTTTGTTTAAAATATGGTTTTTGTCAAATAAAATTTATACAAATTCACACTAATTAGATTTTAATTTCCTTTTCTCAAATAGATAATAATTTAAAATAAAGTTATTATATTCAATATTATCAAACCAATTAAATGTATAACTCTTTAATAATTTAAATAATTTGCATATATTGTGTCATATTATATTTATGTATGTAATAAAATAATAAATAATATGTATACAATAAATGTAATGTAATATAATATTCTTCTGTTCTTTTACTTGTATTAAAAATTTATAATTTATCAACTATATAGCAAGATTTAATTTAAAATATGATTTTTATTATACATGCATATATACTTTATCAGGATGGAAGTAATGGATAATTCGAAAAAAAATAATGCAGATAGTAAGCAAGAAATAATGGCTGCATTGTGTGGCTCTACTGTAATTACTCATTATAATCGTAAGACGTACAGAGTTGATGATGTAGATTTTTCAATGAATCCTTTATCAACTTTTGACCAAAATGGCAATCAAGTAAGTTATATTAATTTCTAATAGATACTTAAAAAATTTAAATGTTATTTAATGTTTTAACTTTTTGAGTATCACTAAAATAACAGATATTTATATGTAATTTATTTTTGTATGTTTAGGTATCATATAGAGATTATTATAAAAAGATGTATGACATTGAAATTAAAAATCTTAATCAGCCTATGATCATAACAAAAGCAAAAAAAAAAGATGTGAATAAAAGAAATGCAACAGAGGTTTGTAATTAAATTGACAAATTAAAATCATTTTGTCATCAATATTGTTTTAAATTTACAGGATTCAGATATTTGTTGTTTAGTTCCTGAACTTTGTAATTTAACTGGTCTTACTGAAGCGATGAAATCCGATTTTAAACTAATGAAAGCTCTTCAAAATCACACTTTGGTTACACCTGAAGTTCGACAAAATGCTATAATTGATTTTGTTAATCGCATAAATGGTAAAAAATTACTTACTAAAATGCTTACTTAAATTTTATATGTTTAAAAATCATTATTGTTAATATATCTAACAAATATGGTAGACTGTTTTATGCTATAACATTGAGGTTATAACATACATTTTACCACAAAATAGTGTTAAACAATAGTATAATTTTATTAATTATTTTAGCTCATGAAGTTGCAAGCAAAAAACTTATTGATTGGGGTCTTATAATGCGTCCAATTCCAGTGAGAATGGAAGGACCTGTTTATAAAAAAGAAACTATATTACTAGGGAATAACATTAGAAAACAAGTTGGAATGAATATGGACTGGGGTATGGATGTAGCAAAAAATGCAATGTTTGTCGCTGTAAGTATATAGAAATATGTAAGAGATGTTTCTTGTAGTTTGTAGTGAGTTGATAATTTTATTTAATGTATACAAAGTTATCTGTTACATTTTTTTCTAAATAATAATAATAGTAATTAAGCTCAATAAAATAACATCTTTGTAAAATGGTCATTATTATTTAGGTAAATATGTTTAATTGGGTCATTATGTATAATCCAAGAGACGAACAAACAGCTAAATCATTTTGCAAACAATTGTCTATGTGCAGCCGTGCTCTTGGTATGGAAATTAATTCACCAAAGCCTATCAAAGTTCCAGGCCCAAATCCAGAGGTTTACGTTAGTACAATAAACAACACAGTAAAGAATAATCCAGATTTACAATTAGTTGTTATTATCTTTCCGAATCAAAGAGAAGATCGTTATAATGCTGTTAAACGGATTTGTTGTTCAGAAATTGGAATTCCATCTCAAGTAATAATAATAATAATAATATAATAATAATAATAATTTTATTTATGATTATTAGTATTATATTTTACTGTATTGTATATTTTAGGTAATAGTCTCAAGGACAATATCCAAGCCAGAAAAATTACAATCAATTACACAAAAAATTGCTTTACAAATAAATTGTAAATTAGGAGGTGCTTGTTGGGCTATCGATATCCCATTGGTATGGTTTTTCTATATTAATTCTATTTTATAGAGAATTTTATTGATGTTTGATGTTATTGATGATCATTTTTGTAGTTAAATAATTGAAGTAGTCTAAGAGGATGTGATAATGTGATAGTATTAAACATTTGTCTTACATGCATGTATAGCTTAGTAAAACTGTTCATCCTAATTCTGTATGATATTTTTAGTATTTTAAGTTTTTATCAAGTTTTAAGATGCTGTTAGCCCAATGTCATCTCTCTTTAATTTTGAATGTATTTTATTTATATTCCACGTGGGTTTGAAAGAGAACCAATATTGCATTGAGATCCTAAATATTTATTAAATGTCTAGGTACTACTTGACAGAATTTCATAAATATTATTCTTGATAATTGTTTAGTAGTTAGTTACACCATAATATTTTTTGTAGTTATTTTGAGTTACATCATAATCAGTGTTACTTAATTACACTATACCAAATAAAGAATATCTTAAAACCAAGATAATTCTGGTAATAATAAAATAAAACTAAAATGCTTTTGTACTATTCAGTGATTTATTTATTAAACAACACTCGTCATTTTAAAATCAATCAACTGTTTTGAAAATGTTTGATTTTGTTGCTAATCTTAAGTTTAATATATATTTTATTTGTTTTTTAGAAAAATACTATGATAGTAGGAATTGATGTATATCACGAAAAAGGTAAACAAATGAGTAGTGTGGTTGGTTTTGTAGCTTCTATGGATAAGACGTTTACTGAATGGTATTCAGTTGCTGCAATGCAAAGAAGTACTCATCAAGAACTTATGAAATCTGTCCAAGATGCATTTCATAAAGTTGTTAGCCAGTTTAAAGCAGTTGGTGTTAATTATTTTACTATAACTTTGTTTTAAATTGAATTACATAAAATTAATTTTATTCTAGAAAAATGGGTTATTACCTGAAAAAATAATTATATTTAGAGATGGTGTATCCGATGGGGATTTAAAACAAGTAGAAGACGTCGAACTGGCAGATTTGATTGAATCTTTCAAAAGTTACCCAGGAAGTTATAATCCTATGGTTACTTTAATAATAGTTCAAAAAAGGATTAACACACGTGTTTTTCAGGTAATGCATAACAAATTAAATTGACATACTTAGACATTTGACATGTTTATTCAAATTAGGTAAAAATTATTATGATAGTTTCTTTTAAAATATAGTAATTATTAGAAAAATTAATATTATTATATATTGATATGTGTTTAACATAATCCTATCAGTATAATTCTGATAATAGAGATTAAATTATTTTACAAGATATTTCTTCATTTACATTAGTAAAATTTATCACAATTGTTAGACATTTTTATAATATACTTAAATAACTAGATAGTCAACTGCTTGTATTATATATGCAATTTCAATGTTAGCCACATTTTCCCACTGGTTATATTTACATAAAGTACCACAATAATACATATTTATAACGAAGCTTATTTTTTTAACAATAAAACAAGATTGATATTTGATATATATTAGTGTGCCACTAATTATTATAGGCTAAAAAAAATTTGTTTTCTCAATATCTTACTTCATAATTTTGATTTATATACGAATAAATAGTTTTGTTAAAATTATAATTATGATAATCACATATTTCGAGGTTACTCAAGCATATTTAAGGTTTAATTTTATCTAAATGAATAGGTACTTTTTAAGATAAAAGTGATGAATGATGGTGTACATTTTTATCGTTTAGCTAAGTTATTATTTATCTATGCGTTTGATATAAACTATTAAAATGTTAATATTCATGTCAGTCTACTATAATATTCGCATATTTCGCAGAGAGTTACATTTTGTTGCAGTATGGTGCAGAATTATATTGACTTAAATTATTGGTATTTAAATTTTACATTGCAATTGATTTAAATAGTATTAGGTGTGTATTGGTTTAAGATTTAATGTCTATGTCTTATAAAAATTGTGAAATTTATTTGGTTGGCGCTATAAGTGATACTTACTGAACTTAAACTGCTCTTAAATAGGCCCAAAATACTTGGACGTTTTTTACATTTGAAATTATAAGACTTTATAATTTAAAAGAGTCCTCATATTTCTGCAAATGAATTGTTAAAATGTTGGAATAAAGCGATAATATTTAACAAAATTATAATATAATATAATAAATTAGATCCAAAATTTACATTTGAAATGGATTAGTACTAAAAATGTAACTAGACAAATAGAGACACAGGTTATGAAAGTGGATAATCTAGACTGTTTGATGTTGCTCATGCATGCAAATGTTATGAATTAAATTAAATTTCAAGAAAATAACAAGTTTTTGATGAAAACACAGGGAGAATACGGTAGATATTAATAAAATGTAATAATAACTTGTAAGATAATAAAGTTGTGTTGGTGTCCAATCTTTTTTACTAAGAGCTATTACAGATAAAAAAACTTAAAATTGATCTTGTAAAATTTAGGTAATCTCCTTGTAGTTCACTTTATTCGTACTTTTACTTTTATTACCATCCACAATAATGTTTAAAATGTTTAAATAAATCTTTAGTGTATTGTTTGCTATATGCCAACTGTAGCCCATCTTCCTCTATTTTTATTTGATTAAATTTTATTTTATAAATAGCATATGAATTATTATTATATTAATAGTCTTCATTATAATGAAATACTTATTTTTGATAATTTTAATATTTTTGTTATATTTAGTATATGAATGATAAGTATTCAAATCCAAGTTCTGGAACTGTGATTGACAATACTGTAACGAGAAGAAATTATTTTGATTTTTTTTTGGTTTCTCAACATGTGCGTCAGGTAAGTATATTTTATATCAAAAATGTGCTTTTTTTAAACTTTAAATGTTTTTGGTTTTTATATACAGGGTACAGTTAATCCTACTCATTACATTGTTTTAAAAAATGGATGTAATTTAAGCGTTGAAAATGTTCAAAGATTATCTTATAAGTTGTGTCACTTGTATTACAATTGGTGTGGTACAGTAAAAGTTCCTGCTCCTGTTCAAGTAAATATAAAATATAAAAATTAAATAGTTTATTGATTATATAACATATTTTGGTTAAGTATTGATCAATCATAAAGTCTAAAATATATTTAGTTAAATATAATACCTAATTTAAGAAAAATATTAATATAAATATTGTGAAGCTTGGTTTAAGGTATTTTGAGTTTATGATAAACTATAGTCCGGTACACGAAAAGTGAGCGCTGATATCAGCGAATCCCGTGGTTGTTTTTGATAAGTGATTGTCAAATCTGTTTGCCGCGATCTAATTATGGCTCATGAGATGGCCAGCGGTACATACTACTAAACGGAGAACCCTTTGTTTTGACAGTATTTGGTCATCACCCATTGACTTTGAACGTTCACTTTTCGTGACTAACAATATAGTCTACTACTAACTTTATTGAATACATCATTCAATAATTATAAGAGAGATGTTTCAATTGTCACATGCATGATTTTTTGACAAGTTCAAGTAACAAAATCACCCAAAAAAGAGTTGTTGATTTCTTATATTTCTTTGTATGAATTGATTCATTATAACATTGATTTTTGCTTAAACAAAGTAAATAATTTAATTATTTGTATTCTTGTAATGTTCCTTAAATTTTTAAGTCTTTTATAATAACTAAATAAAAACAAATGATGACTAAAATGATTGAAAACCAAATGTGTTATTGTAATAGTTTTATACAGTTTATTTTTCAGAAAAAATGTTATTGTATATTTAATCATGTAGTATTTTATTTATGTATATGTAGTTATTATTTTTATTTTTAATTATTTTGTTTTTTTTTCTAGTATGCACATAAATTGGCATATCTTATTGGACAAAATGTTAGAAAAATGCCAAGTGATCGTTTATGCAACTCTTTGTTTTTCCTTTAAGGCCCTTATGTATAACTTGTATGACCAGGGAGGTCTTTTCAGTTTACTTTTATATGTATAATATTAAATGTTTTTGATTTAAAAGACAATTACTGAAGTGTTAAGACAATTATAATTTTTTTTTTTTTTCATTTAAAAAATTTTCTGTGGTAATTTTCACCTTTTTTTGTGATTGTAAACATATATTCATATGTTTAAAAATAACTTGTATTAAATACTTTTGATCCAAATGTTATGTACTTTATTTAAGAAGTAAATCTTTTTTTTTTTTATTAAAACAAAATATTTTTGAATTTTTTTTTGATTTTTTCCTTAATATTTTACTAAATATGAATATATTATCTAATTACAATTTTTAGCATTAATCAAAATAGTAATTAAGGATAATAAGTTAGTCAATGTCTAATTGTTATGTACAAACTAAAACTAAAATATTTAATAAAAAATAAGTGAGTAAATTAATATTACTAACTAAAACATTTTTGCCGAACCTTATTTTTGTATACATGCAAATCATTACTACTAAATTATATACATACAAGTTACTGGGTATCTTGGCTTACTAAAGTTTTTTACTGTAGGATTTCGTAATAGTATGTAATTTGTATGTGTTTTTATTATAAGTGCTATCTAAAATGATTTATTCAATGCTAGTTTATCTTAACATTTTGACATATTGACCATTAGTGTCAAGTGTATTTGTATTATTAAAATTAAAATATATGTTATATACATTTTTACTAATTATTAACTAGTAGATAAACAAAATTACACATTTGTAGTTTAATATAGTACATGAAAAATTTATATTATGGATAATATGACCCATGGAAGTTTGCCACTGTAATAATAATTAAATAATAATAAGTCATAATATTTAAAATGATAAATTATTGATATAATCTATTCAAGTTAAGTGAACTCGAACCAAGAAAAATGGTGTATAGTTCTACATAACTAAATAACTCGAGAAGAGTAAAACAATAATAATACCAACATTTTTTTAATTACAAGTATATTATTGTATATAATATATTTATTAATATTTTTTTGAATATAGTATAATATTTGTTAATTATGATTTATTAAATATATGTATGTATTTGAAAAATGAATTGTATTTTATGTATTTTTGAGATTAGAACCAGTGGCATAATTTGTTCATGTTAGTGTATGTGTGTGTGGGAGGGGGGAGAAGAAATATATTATTTTATCTATTTGTCAATCCGCGATAAAATAATACTTGACTGCTCGTTGGTTTATTTTTTTATTACTGCAATAGTGGTACCTAGTAATCTGCGATTATTACAAAGTACAGCTAACATGTGGATTTGGGATTTTTTGTATTATTTCTATGAAATATAAACTATACATATACCTTTCAAATGAACTTCTATCAGCTCAGTAAATTCAAAATTAACTATTATGTGCAGAGAAAGCCACATTTGCTTCACCTGTGCCTTTACGTTTAATTATTAGTTAATTATCAGTTTGGCAATCATGAAGATCAATAATCTATTTGTCAGTTTTAATTCATTTTTTGTTACATATTATAAATCCTTAAGTTTTATTTTAATTTTAACTATCTTCATTTTATTATACACTCAATTATCAAATATTTGTTGTTGCTATTAATTTTTTTTCAGTGTCAATAAAACAAAGTTCAATTGATTAAAAAATGTATTAATAGGTTTTATTTTAATTTCGTTAACATGCTGTGTTGACTTGTACAAATCTGCTATTTTCTGTAATCTAAGATAATATAACAGAAATTACAGAATAATAATATCGAAAATGGTACACATTAGAATACTGAATATTCATGTATTCAATATTTCAAAATATGAAGGCCAATGACTGTAGTCCATTAATCATTATACACTGCTTACTGCTAAATATGATTGAAAACGTTTTGTATCATAAAGTATCGTTTGTTGTAATTATTTTCAATAACCATCCAACTACCTATAACCATGCTTCTAATAATAAGCGTTTTGGTTACTATTTTAAAACTTTAATAGCTTGTGGATTTATAGTATTGATAAACGATAAACATTCATTATTTGAATAGGTATTCAGCGGTCTTTTTAATACTTTTATAAGCCCATTTTTATTATGTATAAAAAATTCAAACTATTTTCTTGGTAAGGGCATATATTAAATATTAATAAAAAATAAGTATGATAATTATAAGTTATACCTAACAAACAAATATTGTAATATATATATACACACACACAAATACACATTTTTGTCGAATGTTCTAATTAATTCCAATAATACAATAGAATACATATAACTATCTACTTAAATTATTTAAAAAAACACATTTTTTTATTAATATTACTTCAGGTATTTATTGGATATAGATAATGGTTTTATATTGTGTAGAACTGTAGACATACAATAATACCTATAGGTAGTATATACCTATATATACTATATAGTACCTAGTGATATTAGATTTATATTTTAGATTTATATCGATTGTCGAGGGTCGAGTAGATATCAAGTATGTTGTGTAAGAATATACTCTATAGATGAATATCTAGTATCACAGTAAAATAAACTTACAATAAATAATGCTCGTAGAACATTTCTAAATATTCTAAAATTACATTCAACAACATATTGTAATTATTTGTTGATTATGATGTGTGATACTAAGAATATTAATTAATTAATTGAACATACAGGAATTATGACGTTATCACGGCCTAATTTATATTAATTAAAATTTTGTATGATACTGACGAATAAAAATATCATCCGAAGGAATAGGAGGTTCTAGTCGATACATTAAAATAAACTTGCTCCTTGAAATGGTCCAACAGGCAACTCAATGTGGCGCGTTGCAGTTGGGGCGCAAAATAGCTAATTTAAAAATACTTAACGAAAATTAAATGTTGGCAAATCAATAAATAATAATGTAAACCCCAAAGCGACTGAAGCTGATAATAATTGATAACAATGAAGACAATTACTAATACCTAATACGTTATTTAATATATTATATTGTGTAAATTAATAAATTGTATTATTTATCGTATTAAGTTACAATGTACAATAATACTCGTTTTGTAAGTATATGTATATATATATATATAAAACTTCTAATTAGTTAGAGACGGATAATGTTTGTTCCCCAGACTATTGATTATAATATTAACTATGTGAAGTATGTATTAAATCATAGTCGTATTATATACTTAGTAGCAACTACGACTGTTGATGTGACGACTCGTCTAAGTCGCTTACTATAATGTTATAAATTGACTATTATAGAGTTTTTCTATGTGTATAACTACACTGAACGATTCAACCTCCTCATGTTTTCAACAGTAAATGGTATCTGCAAAACACGATAATTACTATATTTCATGATGTGGAATGTGGATTATCATATTGTTGTAGGTAATGTTAATATAAACATTATAATCGTGTACTGCAATTTAGCATATTATATTATAATAACATATATAATTCATATAAAATACCGAAAAAGGGTACACCACAACTTGCACACGTAAGTATAGCGTGTAAACACAATTAAAGAACAGAAAAATAATATTGTCAAATCGATATATTACCTATAGATGCGGTATGAACACTAAGTTCAGAAATTATCCAAGACATCTATCAAGGGATGATAATCCTTTGCAGAATGCTCGCCGTGACGAGTAAACGAAATCCGGTGTAACAGGCGAATCATACCGCCGGGAGGTATGAAAAACCTAGGAAATTTGTACCTCGGGTATAATATGTCTAGGATATCTATACCTCCTCAAATTTTATACTGAGGGTATGAATATCCTAGCAATTTTATACCCCCGGTATAATATTGCTAGGATATCTATACCTCCTTAAATTTCATACCGGGGGGTACGAATATCCTAGCAATTTTATACCTCCAGTAAAATATTCCTAGGATATTTATACCCCCTTAAATTTCATACTGGGGGGTACAAATATCCTAGCAATTTTATACGCTCGGACGCAAATTAGTGCTCTTTATACTCTATAGGTACATCGCTGCATCTTTCTGCTAGCAGAAGTTTACGTTTTTTAGTTTATGCTATTTTTTTTTTTTTATTAAATCAAGTCATAAAAGTGAAAAAAAATTAAATGTACCTAACAAAAATAACGGAAGTGGTACATCAATGGAATGTCAACTACACAATAATAAAATACAATTTTTTCAATCTGTCGATTATAATATAATAGCTTATAATGCCCACTCGATTGAATAATAGAACGAATATTAAAGTGATAAGCACCTATAATAAAATATTATTAGAACTTAGGCATTAAAATGCGTTCAAATTATTAATTTAGAAAATAATAAAATAATATTATAGTATAAAGTAAAAATTTTTATTTACACATGCAATATATTTATATATATTTAATATAATTATTAACATGCAAATAAAACATAGAATCTGATAAAAATAATTTTCTTATATGACATTATGATATGCATATGTTCCAAACGTCAATGGTCAGTTAGTTACGACCATAAGCATAAATAGATATTAAAAGGAAATAAAAAGGAAAAATTCCTTTTCGCCGCGGTCTTTTTGAAAACGTTATTTGCCGCCGCCACCGCGCCGTTTCGTTATCGATATGTTTTTCTGGCGTGAGTTCTAAAGTTTCCCGATATTTTTTCCGCTCTTCCCCGTACGCGTTAAATGTCCTTACAATGTAATGAAAACTAATTAAAAACATTTTCGTTTCTTGAAATACGTTTTGAAAGCATATTAAAAATATTATTTTGCTGTATGGGAAGTCACCGTCTGTTATAATGCCTTTAGTGCGTATTTTATAAATCTAATAATTGTGGTTATCGTCTGCTACAATGCAATGATATAGTGGTCACGAATCTTGATCTTGAATCATCTTTTGGCATTTTTAAATCGTTGAAGGTTTCTTGCGTCATTTCATATTCACACTATAGATTGTTGTCACAGTCTGTTATTTTTGCAAGGGATTTATGCAACCACACTTATATCAACATTTTAAATATTTTAAATAGGTATGAATACAAATTACTGTGGTTCCTGCATAATTGATATAAGTATATTATCTTCCTTCCTATATTATATTATATTATATTTTTTTTAGATAGAAGACTGTGATCCTTTGATAATTAAAAAAAAAAAATAATAACAAAAACAAAATGAAAATCATATTTTTCATGATTATTATTTTATCGTGTATATCATTAAGTTTAGTAAGTACTAAGTTTATAGAATATATAAAAATTATTATTATATTTCTTTTTTTATTCACCACAGAATAGATCAATATTGAACAAAAAACAACAAAAAGATATCAAAATTGAATTAAATCAAAAAAACCAAGCATTGATGGCTGGCGGCCAGGCAGCGGAAAAATTATATAATGCTCTGAAGACCCATTTTATAAGAAATGTGTGATGTGATTACTAGACTTATTACGATATTCTTTTTAAAGTCGTGTATCTGACCTTGGGTACTCACTTATAGCGAGTTACATGGCTGCTAGTTATATTATAATGTTTTTCCAATAATTTGTAACTGGAAATAATAATGTTTCGTATTTTTTTAGATTGAAGACTGTGATCCTTTGATAATTAAAAAAAAAAAATAATAACAAAAACAAAATGAAAATCATATTTTTCATGATTATTATTTTATCGTGTATATCATTAAGTTTAGTAAGTACTAAGTTTATAGAATATATAAAAATTATTATTATATTTCTTTTTTTATTCACCACAGAATAGATCAATATTGAACAAAAAACAACAAAAAGATATCAAAATTGAATTAGATCAAAAAAACCAAGCATTGATGGCTGGTGCCCTGGCAGCGGAAAAAATATATAATTCCCTGAAGACCCATTTCAAACCGGACAACCCAACAAATAATGCAAATAGTCCTGTAAAATGCAAAAAGATCAAGTCGTCCTACAATACGAATAATAAAACTAAAAATAATTATAAAAATAATAATTATAATTTAACTATTATTATAGTACCTCAACCGAGGAGAATACTTAAACCAAAAGATGGAGGTAACAATGAGACAACAGGGTCTTTACTCAGAAACTAAACAGGACAAATCTGTTAAATACGTCACTGAATGAATAAAAATAAAAAAATCCGAAGGAAACGTTGTCGGCGGTCGTACTCATTACCGCGATCACATTTACTACGAAATAATATAATATAATATAGGAAGGAAGATAATATACTTACATCAATTATGCAGGAACCACAGTAATTTGTATTCATACCTATGTATAAATATTTTATAATATGAGTAAAATAATAAAATAACATTAATATGTTTTTAATATTGTATTAATAATGTTAATATGTATCGTAACCATGTATGGGATATTATTTGTTATAAGCCAGTAATCCTTATAAAAATACAATATTTCGAACAATATATTATTACCTATTTAAAATAACTATACATAGTTATATAGTATGTGAAAAATCACACATAACTTGAGACTTATGCTCAGTACAAGGGAATTTCGTTAATTTGTTCTGAAATTAAAGTACATATAATACAGGAAAAATATTAGAAGGAATATTATACTAGGATATTTATACCCCCCGGTATATAATTTTGGGGAGTATAAATATCCTAGGATTTTTGTACCGGGGGTACTATTAACCTAGGAAAATCATACTCCCGGGGGGTATTATAATTAGGAGGTATAGTTTTCCTGTCACACCGGAAGAAGGCCGCGGTCTTAAGCGGAGCGGTGTTCCGTTGTTGTTTGCGGCAATTTATATAATATGTAAGCATAATTATTTCTCTTTTTATTTTTATTATTATTATTATTATAAACCATATCATATTATTAATCAGAGCGATTAAGTTATTGTATTTACATTTTTTTTCTAGGTTAGAAAATATGTTAGGTAGTTATAAATTATGTATTATAGTTATAATTTATATAACTATTGTCTAGTAAAATGAAAACATGTTTCATTAAACTATAAAAATATAATTTTTCATATTTTATTAAATAACATTTTAGTTTTTTTTTTTTTTATGCAATTTAAACTTATTTTTAAGTATAACTTTAGTAAAACTTAGTGTTTATTTCTCTCAATTATGGTTTTATTCCGGTGAGAAATACGAGAGTATCAACTACAAATTTCAAAATCCAACATGTTCCATTCATTTATGCATTGGCTTTAGTTAAAACGTTCGAAACTAAAATAGCGAAAATTGGAGTTTCAGCGAATAAGAATTTCAAGTGTTTTAAAAATTAACGATTTATTTGTATTCCTAAAACTTTGAATGCGGAGAAATAAAACAAGTGGAAAATAAGACGCGATTGAGCATAATATACCTTTTGAATATAATACGGTTGACGAAACTTGAGAAAAAATTACATTGAAAATGTGGATTTCGCGCCTAAATTATGCGAGCAGTGAGCACTTATATAGAGAAGATCTCGAAATGCCGCATCGTTAATTAGCAGTAAAACAATTATCCGCAACGATAACCCTGTTATTTAACGACACAGTCCCGAACACAAGACACGCACAGTGCGTCTCGCTTGTCCAAATTGTTATTCATAAAACATTTGTGTAAGTACATAGTTTTCACGGCAAAATTATAACATTTTACACCGCGGTTCGTGTGCAATAATATTATAAAATATACACATTATTATACATGGATATAGCACGGATTATCGACGTCAGCGGAGTCGGTAAATCGCGTTCCTTACAAAAAAAGTCGTAGTCTCGTACTCGTATTAAGTAATTTATACTTCCCCGGTAAGTATGTATAAGTGAATTGCGGCCTGGGATATTTCGATTTCCGGCCGAATTTACATTTTAAAGATAAGCGTCGTATTAATCTTTGATTAATCGATTTCGATAATAATAATACGTTCACTAATAATATAATATTACTAGTAGGCAGTGCTAGAGTGCGTTTGATCATATCTCTTACGTAAGGGTTCTTGAGTTTCTCTACAGTTTACTAATGTGTATTTTTTTTTCAATTTAATAGAAATTAACGTTAATTAAAAGCGAAAAAAATAAAACGTTGAAAGTAGAGTATATATGGTATAAAATTTCGTTTTCACAAATCGTTAAAAAAATGATAAGGTATTCAACGTCGGTGTTGCATGCTTAAAACGTGTGAAAAATAAATGATATTAATATTTTTATAGATGGTTTCACAATCGTGCACAATATAAATATCGGAACAAAATACAAATAATCGACTGAAATTTAATACCGATTTAAAAAAAAAGCTGTCGACAATAATATGTTAACTAATCCGTCTAAAATAATTGATTTTGAATAAAAAAAATTCGATGTTGGATCTTTAACTACTCAAGACGTAAAGTTGATAAAAATCGTTCTATGCTGGATGACTTAACTACCTCGATATTTATGTCAGAATTACCGTAAATCGCACTGAGATGAACTTTATATGTGTTTTGATGTTTTAATTTGTTTGATAGCGTGAGTATAAAGTTATCGGCTTAAGAACTATATGTTTTTTTTTTAATTTAATTATTAAAATGTATTGATTAATAATTAATATTATCAAAAAAAAATAAAACTCTACGTCACAGATGAAATTCTTTGCAATACGATTTATAGTTTTGGTAATTCTGAATATAAATACCAAAGGAATAAAGTCGCGCAAAATTAAGTTTTTAACTATGTTAAGTGTAAGAGAGAGACAACACATACGGGTATGGAGTGCTCTTAAACAAAATTTACACAATTCACGAGCTCCAATCATACTAAAGTCACCAGCCAATTTTTTGGAATTACACGTCATTTTTGACAACATGGAATTCAAAACGAATAAAAATGTAAAAAATATCGACTTAAAAGACCATACGTTAATGAGATTCGAGCAAAAAAACGCCTAGTAAAACATGGTATACCTACTTACCAACATATATACAACTATATTGTATTATATTTCGACGGTAACTACTTAAACATACATTTTAGTATAGGTAGACTTAACATATAATATTATGAAAATTTGGTTACGGATGAATACGACAAAAAAAAAAAAAACAAATGTTATTTATGCGATATAAAAATATAATACGTATATAGATATTCTCGACAAATAAAAAAATTACCAACGGATTTAATATCTATACGACTGTATAATATAATAAGAATAACGTATTTTGTGTCTAAAAAATCATTCACGCCCTCACACGTGTCAATCGAAGTACTAGGGTCGTGGAATTAAAAAAACACGTTTTCAATAATTATATCGGAATAATGAAATTATGCTACTTCGTTGCATGCTACCTGTTATATTTTAATATTCTAACATTTTATGGAAATTGCAGTATGCTTTGACCGGTTTATTTCGTGCGCCGAATTTCACCAATTATTATTATTATGAGGCATATAATATATCGGTATTCGGTACTTGATTATACAACATTATTTATAGTGACCTGCGCAAAACCGTGGTGATTTTGTCGTAATATAATATTTAGGATATGTTTACGCTGTTTTCGATTATAGTTACACAATTTATTCCAAAGCCCGAAGTAAACAAAATAATAAAGTATCTTTATATTTTGTTTTTTTTTTATTTCATGAAAATTTTGATGGGTGCTTAACCGTGATTTATAATAGATTGTTAACAAAGTATACATATTTTATTTAGATATTTTAAAAGAAGAATTTTGAATTTCTATTTGGTTTTCAAACTTACTTGGACGAATTTTAAAGCTTGAGTGGACACGGCATTACAAGTGATGTGGCGGAACAACTGAATATGAGAGACAATCCTGTGAACGTGCTTTTGATAATCATACTCGCGGGTAAATAGGTTGAGCTCCCGTGGTGTACTGGTATCCCAAAGGCCATAAGAATTGCGAAGGAAAACGAAAAATCAAGGCAGCACACACTTAAAAATAAAGTAATGTAAAGTAAATACTAATCACATGATTCAGATTTCTGAGCAATGAAGGTATAGCGTTACAGTCATGTGTGTTTTTAACCCTTTTTTTGTGTCTTTAGAACAGTAAAGATACATCAATCCTTCTACATTAAGAGTGATTTCTGGTACAAAATTGAATCTTGTTGATTTTTAGAGGAGATTAAAAGATAAAAAAATGTCTAGTTATTTTTAAAATAGTTAGAAATATAGAAAAAAAATAGAGAAAAACGAAATTTTGTTTTACGCTTAACCAGTTTTCGATAATAGGTATTGATTTTATTATTTTATTGTTATTCAAAATGAATAATTTTTGAAGCATTATTTAAAAATTCTAGACAAACAAATATAATTTTCAAAATATTTTGCCACCACAAGTTTTCTGTTTTTAGATCTAAATTTTAATCATGATAAAATATTTTTGTTTGTGAGCTAAAGCTTAAAAGTTTGTTACAAGGTTTTACAGAAGATTTTTATAATATATTAAAAAATAAAAATTTATAATTCTCATTTTCTATTTTAAAAAGATTCGTTAAAATCGTGAAAATTTACATATTATTTTAGAGTTAAAACTTCTTAAATTTTTTTATTTTAACATTTAAAAGTTGAAAAAGTATAGATGATTTATCATAGTTAAGCTTGAAAATCTTAAATTGCCTATTTTATCCACTTTTCAAATTAAAATTTTGACAAAATTGGATAGTTAAAAAAAAATCGAGTTAAGTATTTTCGTAGTAATTCAAAAAATATTATTCGTATGGACTTTTAACTTTAACCATTATGTATATTGTTATTATTACCATAGTCCATAAGCAATTTAATTTTTGAGATAATAAATTTATCAATTTGTACTACGAATTTGTTCACACTGTTCTTCGCATTTATAAGTTAATAATAGTAGGTAGTTATAAAATAATTAATAATATGATTATAAAATAATATATACGATTTGTTTTTGGTAAAAATTAGTTCAACCTGCTATTTAAATATAATAGAGAAATAAATTACTCCTAATAATACCAGCTATGAGTGTTTTGCAGTTTTTTTCTCATATTAAGTTTTTAAACTCACGTCTTTTCATTAAATAATGAGAATAGTGAACGCCTACTAACTATTGCACAATTTAGCCCATGGACAATTTATAACAAAAACATAATTGTTAGCTTCCCAACGATGAGTACTTACCTATTCCGGTAGAGCTATCGGATGTAGTAAATATTGTTATATAATCTGTGGTCTGTGACCAGCGACGTATTCACGAAGGAAGGATTAAAAGGAGCCCTAGCTCCTCACTGACGTGTTGTTATAATTTTTTAACTGTAACTAAAAGTTGGTTTTTAATATACAATATTGGTACAAAATATATTATGGAAAAGTGTGTTGAGTACAGATACCTATAGAGAGATTTTTAATCTATCGAATAAGACGTGTACTCAAAGATTTAAATTTAAATTACAAAAAAATAATGTAAAAAAATAAATTCCTTTTATTTACCGCTATATAAAATCAATATCTCACCTGTCACCTCATTTGTTTTGTTTTAATTAAATAAAATTATTTTGATATTATAATAAAGTTAAGTTAAAATATGATGGTATGTACCATGGTAGGTACCTATAAAATATCTACTTAATAATGAGAAGAAAATGTATTTTCCCTTTTTACTTAATTATGCGTACGGCATTGCCTATGCCACACTGTGTGTTATGGGTCAAATTATTACATGTAATAATCGAAAATGTCACAAAATGAACCAGTAGGTATAAATATACATAAATTTAATGTAGATAGTATAGTGAAAATGTTTATGAGGAAAAATTGTCTAATATATTATTACAAGTCATTAGTAACTATTAAAAATACAATTTTATTCGATATAAAATAAGTTTTGACAAAGCCAAAACATCACAATACATTTTCAATCACTCAAGGTTATACTGGTAGTTGTAGTACCATAGCAACTTACCTAGGTAGGTACTATTTTTGAATTTTGTTGAAGATGCCACGTTTCTAGTCGGAAATATTTTAAACACAATACAATTATGTAAGAACAACTTTCACAAATTACAAAAACGAAATATTTGATTTAGTTAAACACGCGCAGAGAAATATATAATAAATATAATGTATGATTAAATAAGAAATCCTTCCTACAATTTTAAAATAAATCGTTCAAATCACGTTAGAAATTATAGTTATAATTTAATTTTGAAATACTGTAATATTCGTTAAGCAATAAACAGTTGTTCATATGATACAAAATAAATAAATGTTCAATAATTTGTTTTTAATCATAAATAAAATAATATAATGATTATGAAAAAACAATCTGAAATGTGATGAATAGTTCTTTTGAATTTTGAAAATAATTTACTTACGTAAGTAATTAATTTATTATAGCAAGGCTATACTTAAATATATTTATTCAAGCATTTTACAAGACAGGGTACGATGATATTTTATTATAATAATTACAGAAATTCGAATTTTATAAACACTATAATAATACCATAAATTGAATTATTATTATTATTATTATTATTATTTGTTCTATTAATTAGTGACCTTTGACAGCTGGGGTATAACGTTTAAATAATTGTACATAATGTATAAGAGAGATTAAATAACATAATGTATTGGAATTGTTATAATTAAATCTATCTCTTATGATTTAAATTATGTCGCCATTTTTTTTAGATTTAAATTAGCATGTCATTGTAAAAAAAGTCCAAAACCATTGCTAAAAATAATTTAAAACATTAGTCTAAATATTTTGAAAATTCCATTGTATATTGATAATATACAATAATAAACGTAAACTTTCAAATTATAATAAAATAACTATAATTATTTGAGAAAAAAATAATTATTTTACTTTTGATATTCAAATTTTGTTAACATTTAGAACTTATTTTCAGTATAAACTTATAAGTAACTTTTTGTTGAATTTTCAAACTTTTTAATTAAGAAATAGCATTTCATAACCAATATGTACGTAAATGTTATAATATAAATATCTGGCAAACAAATTATACGCATTCGTTGCACCACTAAAAATTTACAAAAAAATATATAAGTTTTTTCATGGAGCTTATTTTATGCCTGTTAATATACAATCAATTTCAATTGACTCAGTATTTAATAGTCTTGTAAAGCGCATATTTTGTATTCGAAATAAGTTTTCGAATAAATTGATGAAATGGTTCAGAACATAATGTATACTTTTTCTCGATAATTAATGTTAAGTTTTGAATGGTTGGAAATGAATATATAAATATATTAAACACATAGATAAGTATTTTATTTACAGTATATACCTATAATAAATTAAAATAGTAAAAAAAAATGACAGTACAAATAAAATAAATAAATTGATTAAAAATTCCACGTTTAATAATTTAAAATTATTTTTTGGGTTTGGAAAAAACTAATTTTAATGATAAAAAAATTGTGCAGAATAGGTACAAATATTTGAACGCATCAGATAATTTACAAATAATCTAGTATTTTATATAATAAATATAAAAATGATCATCAATAGAAATTGGGATTATATACATTAAAAATGTGGTAAATATGATGCGAATATGTAAAGAAAATGGGTCAATATACATGCACCAATATACACAAATAATTGTAAAATATGTTTCACTATGTATCGTAAACGCATTTACGTTATATATAAAAAAATATATCATTTTTTTTTTTAATCAAGTTTTAATTACAATTGAAATAAAATGAAATAAATGTTATACCTTTAAACATCAAAAAATTGTTACCTAATTAATAAAATATTGAAATATAAAAGAAATCGTTATTTCGGTTTTTAGTGACAAATAATGTAAATACATTAAATAAAACAAATGTTAAATAAAAAAAAAATAAGAACAGAATAATTTAAAGAATTCAAACGAAACAATGAAATAGTCGTTCAAATTTGTAATGTAGACAGTGAACAAATACTAATTTGTGCACAACTTTGAGAAATAAATTTTTAATAATTTTGATAATCAATTAATATTTAATCAACAACAATAATTGTTAATATAGATCCGTTTCGCCAGCACTGCCACTTTCGAATTTTAATATCAAACATCGACAGTATTATGTACTTTTTTTTGTACAATTTTGTACAACTAAAATTAAATTTTGTACACCCCCCCAAACACGACCAAAACCGTTTTTCCTATGCGCGTGCTGGAGAAACGTTTCCCCAGCACGCGCATAGGAAAAACGGTTTTGGTCGTGTTTGGGGGGGTGTACAAAATTTAATTTTAGTTGTACAAAATTGTACAAAAAAAAGTACATAATACTTGTACAGATTAAAATTGAATTTTGTAGATTTTCGACATTGGCAGTGCTGGGGAAACGTTTCTCCAGCACGCGCATAGGAAAAACGGTTTTGGTCGTGTTTGGGGGGGTGTACAAAATTTAATTTTAGTTGTACAAAATTGTACAAAAAAAAGTACATAATACTGTCGATGTTTGATATTAAAATTCGAAAGTGGCAGTGCTGGTGAAACGGACCTTGTTAATATCATTTTTTTTTCATGCGTAGGTAATAATCAAAAATTCCAATTTCCAGGAATAGAGATACCTATGCAATTATACATGATTGTTTACTAAAATTGTACATACTATTTATTCATCTTATATTATGCATTAATGATAAAACATGTCTCAACCCTCAAACAGGTATGTAATTATATGCAAAATACAATTTGGTCCATTGATTTCGTTTGAAGTACAGACATTTTTAATCCTCAATACTGTGTTTACACTCAGTATGAATACGCCAACGCATAATATAATCTCCAATCATCAATCGATACAGATGACATGCACACTTATATACTGTCTGAGTATTGATGTATTTTATAGTGGATTTTATGTTTGCGATTTCATATCGAAAGTTATGAGTCATATTGCTCAGAAATGTGTGGTAATGGTTCTAGGAAAATAATTTAAAAAATAAATGTCACAAGATTAAAATCCAGGGACATCTGAGTACCTGACACGTGTCGATAAAAATGTAAATTATAGTAATTCAAAAAATTTTTTGGAGTATCAAAAAACATTATTGTTATATTAAAAACGATTAGATTATCCATACACATCTGGCGTCATTGTCTCCGCATTGATGAATTTTTTAAAAATGACCCACATTGAGAACTTTTTAGGCAAAGGTGCACTCGAGTTAAAGGACGTTTGAATTCGATAGAGTTATAGTTAAACCAGTGTTGAAAACGTTGAGTCATATTTTAACAGTCACCACACATTATTATATTTACTCTAAAAATTTTAAGTCGATATGGGGAAAAATTTTAACTCAACTTTGTTTAAATACTTTTTTTCTCAATTTCTCATTATAAAACGGGTCACGCATTAGTGATTGTGCATTTTTAATTTTTTTCGAATAGCAAAAAGTAAATAATAATAATAATAATAAAAAAAAATGATTTTAAATTTGAATTACTGTCATAGGTTTGTATAAACACGATTTAAACAACTTGACACGTCTATAATTTTTATATATATAAAAAAAAGGCTGTTTTATTATTATTAGAATAAACGATTGTTTTACATAGTGTATTACGTAGTACAAATTATAATTATAAAATTATTGGTATCAATAGAATAGAGTATATTATGCCACTATCGTTTTTAATCTATATTAATATATTTTCCATACACATAGAGTCTTGGAATAAATATTGTACTTGAATAATATTGTTCGTATACATTCAACGAATGGAAAAAATTCGTCGACGAATTACCTACGACTGTCAGTATGTTATTCGTTAGGTATATTATAGGTAGGTATCTATATAGAATATAATACGTAACGACTAACATTAGAGACGTACTTGACACAAGCGCGTGTACCTATGGACGTGTACTTATTTATAAAATATATTACATCTCCCTATAGTCTATAATTTAAGTATATAAAAGTAAAAAAAATAACTATCGAATATATCATTATGTTATGGTCGATTGGCGGCGGTAGCGTGCTATAGATTTGCGTGCCCGTTTCCCCGTTTTCTTATATACGTTGATGTATATTATCATCGTCGTCGTTCGACATAATTATTATTATCATCATTATACTCGCGATATCGAAAACTATTATACCTATGTGTTAATTGGATGCCGCACGCCATAAATTGTTTGTGGAAACAGCTTCAAATACCATACTCGGACAAGAGTCTTTCGTATTTCTCATAGTTGAATATCCAAACGTACCTATATCGCTATCGACGTAACATGATAATATGATATAAGCAATGTTTGCCAAGTCGTTTTTGTGTTAATATTTCTAATATCATTCATTTAAATTTAAATTTAAATTTAAAAAAAAACCATTAACTTAGGATTATGACGTTTTTTTTATATTTATTATGATATAAACCCATTTTGCGGTTTTTAATTTTAATCCCGTCGTACCATAAAATTCAATTATAAAAAAAGACAGATTCTACTGTATATTATAGGTGTTGAATGGATCACTATTATGGGTGTGCTAAGTTTGAATTCAATGGTTGTGTCATCGTTGTTCACGAAAAACGATTCTGAGTGTAGACTGTAGACGGTTCTTCAGTCTAAATCACTATAAGTACATTTCAAGATGGTATGTATTTTTGGTATCTATATAATAGCTATTGCCTATTATATTTTATTTCAAGTATAGTACTATAGTAGGTTGATTTATTTTTTCCGAAGATATTGCGTTTGTTATATTCTTGGTATTTAACTATTATACCTATAATATTTATTTATATACCAAATTTTATCAACCTATATAAGTATTAAGTATGTAAATCAATTTGCAACAACTGATTTTGTAATAACATTGTTCTGTAAATGCTATAAAAAAGTAAAAATAGGTTCATAATAGTAAAAACTAGGCAATATAAATTATAAAAAAATAATTAAATAAATAGTTATTTATCGTTTAAATAAGTAATTTCGTCCAAACTTGAACTTAAAATACCTATATTTATTGTATAAATATATATATATATATAATATTGTCTTTATATATATTTTAAATTCTATGAACTACTTATAAACTACTTGTCTACTTATGATAAATCTTACATTAAAATTTTAAAACTTGGTTATAAAAAGAAACGTTTTTATATATTTTGTCTAAATAGCTTCAAATGCATTAAAAAAAAAAAAAATGCGCATGTACCTATTTTTAATATTTTTATACAGATAAAAGAAAGAAAACTTACCCAATATCTTGTATTCAATTTTTAAGAATTTTTACACGGCGAATATTTTTTTATCGACATTTACAGAAAAAAACAAAAAATACAAAAAAAAAAAAAACCAGAAAATTTAACTAGTCTTTAAATAGCTCAAAAACGTCAAAATATTTTTAAAATTATACCATTTATGTATAGAATAAAAGTATTAGGTTATAAAATTTAAAATTTCTGTTGTTTTTTCTTTGAATTATTACAAAATCAAGAAATCAATTCTAAAACTTCCGGTTTTCCTCAATATTGAGTCTGTTTTTCTCGATTGTAAAATAAAAGTACTAGACATTTGTAATTTTGACTTCTTTTAAGTACAAATTAGATCTAAACCACCCTAACAGTTGAAAATCGAAATTTATTTTATCAACTACTTATCGTCTACACAAAATATTTGAAAAAAATATCCATCATTTCATTGATGTAAAAGTAAAACTTATATGCTAGGTCGATTAATCGCTTAGCTATTCTAAATCTAAAATAATTATACAATTATACAATTTAATATACCTAAACATAATTTTTATTTAACGGTATAGTTTTAAGATTTTCTACAAAAAGTCATGTACTTACAAATTATGTAGATTTGTTAAAAACTTATTCGTACTTACCTACCTACATAAAAACAACAACTTATACGTTACGCAACTGCACATATTATCGTATCTGCTTCAGTGTATTAATTCACACGGAAAAAACAAAATATTCGCCTGCTATAAAAAAAAAAAAAACGATTTTATGGTTGTAACATCATGTATAATATGCATACATATATACATAATCACGCCATCTATACTCACGTCGTATTGTACTCGGAAATGTTTATCAAAAAAATAAAAAGAATAGAAAAAAAATTAACACCGTTGTGTAACTCATACTCACATATTATTATATCCGCCTGTATGGGACATATAGTGTATAATAATAATATTAAAGCGGTTATTATGTGTGCGCAATTGTTTTTTATTATTTTATCGTACAAAGGAAATATCGAACTACGGTTGTACTCACGAGGTTCCTAGTCATCCTGATGACGGCCATTCGAGTTCAACAACAACGAAAGTTAAACGCACTGCACCGACAAGCGCACCAATATAGGTATGTCATTATTGAATGTAAATCCAATGTCACGTCTAAAAAATTGACGACTGGCGTTTAATGTCGAAGCGCTACTTTGGTTGTTATACTATCTATTCTGTTAAAAATATAATAATTGTTGAAGGAAAAAAATCTATTGATAATGATCACTTCACTGTTACAAATCTGTTTGTTTGTGGCTGTTTTTCGGTTAGAACAAAAACTAATGACTTCACACCTCGACAAAAGCATTCGGTCCGGATAAGAATCAAAAATTATAGATTTCCCCTTGAGATAGACGATCTCACAGCTAATAAATTATGTATTTGAAGCCTTAAAAAATTAATATTTTAGTAAATATTATGATAGTGTGTTAAAAAAGTGTAGGTATATACACTTGAGAATTCCGTTATTTAATGACTTTGTAAAATATGGGAATAAGTATCGACCATACGCGTCTTTAGACACCGTTAAGAGCGGATGGACACCCAGAGCCGGTCTTTGGCAGGGGCCAACGGGACCCCTGCCCCGGGACTCACGTTTTTGTATGAAATTTTGGGCCTTAGACTTACAAAAAAAGGTCTTTACTACAGGCCTCATCTAAAAAAATTGCTCCAGGCCTCGCTTCACTCTAAAGCCGAATCTAAGGACACCAATACATCTTTGATTACTAATTAATAGTGTTGTTGCACGTTACCACATTAAAATACTATCAAGTAAACACAAAATAAATAGTTTTGATAGAAAATAATAAACGAACAGAATAAATCGTGGGTAAACAGCAATCGTTTAAATAATCAAACTTGTGGATAAAAAATAGAAAATGCATGTGCTACCTGTAATTTTTCCTAAAATACACCTATGGAGTATAGACTACACAGTGGAAAATTCAAAATACTGGTCATCTATACATATTTTGGTATACAAATAATATACTTACTTTTACCACTTTTACGATAAAATTTAAATTTTTAAATATTTTTATATTAATTGCAATATTACTAAAAAATACACGTTTTACTCGTTTTCTGTTATGTGTACAATGTACATTGATTTTGGAAGTGTCGTTTCGATTCATAGATTGTCTGTTTAAATAGTTGGTTCTGCCCAAGAAAATTTCTAAATACCTATAGCTAGGATTTGTATGCATTACTTAGAATATTTATTCTGGTTGATTGTATCATATGCTAAGTGAGCACAAAATTTGTTTCACGACATAACGATTTAAAAAAAATTAAACTTATTTAGTGCATATTTTGACATATTTCTATTTTAAGGGCTTATTTTAAAATTTTAATTGTACATTGCATCTTATAGTATATATTTCGATGGTTTTTTTAAACCTTTTTTAAATTATACACTACATAAGTAAGTATATTTTATGCGTTCTATCCAAGTTTTTACACGGCGGCAAGAGGCGAATTCTACATAAAATGGTTTTCTTTACCGCGTGGACATAAATTGAACATTTTATCCACGCGAACACAAATTACACATTTTATAATTCTTAGTTTTTAATAAAATATAGAATATAGTAACACACGAGTGCACACACAAAAATAACTCCGAAATAGATTAAACAGATACTAACTAAGAATATTATAAAATGTGCAATTTGCGTCCACACGGTAAACAAAACCAGTTTATGTAGAATTCGCCCCTTGTCACCGTGTAAAAACTTGGGTAGAACGCACAAAATATACCTACTCACATATTGTCTATTATAATAGAAGTAAAAAAATATTATATTTTTAAAGTTTCGATTGATATCAAAATAAATTGATGGGTATACTTGTAGGTATTAACGGTTTTCCCAAGTATGGCCAGATCGATAATTTTATATATATATTTTTACCAGTTTATCAATAATCGGGAAATAAAATTCGTATACAAAGTTAAGAAAATATCTATCACGACCATGAATGAACTTTTTATTTTTTGATAATTTTTTTATGCATATTTAAAGATTTTTTAGCGCATATTTGGTTGGTTTTTAATGCATATAAATCCGCGCTCTATAACAGTGTACAATATCCTACGCGGACCTTTATAATAATATAATTGTATTATGCCGCTCGCGGAACAATGAATAAGACATTACTAAACGTATTATTCGGTCAGCACGACGACATAATAATAAATAATTAACAGTTGTGAGAATTAACTATGATATTAATCGCGAACGAGTGCGTCTATACTCTGTATATTATACTATTATATACATATAATTATATTATGTAATGTGTATTTTTTTTTATAATGCAACATTTATCGCCTAGACAATTTCACTCGCATCGAGTAAAACGAGTACTCCGGGTTATTTGTTTGTTGCGTTTTTATATACTTTCAATTTGTCGATTTACACCACCGAATAACCGATAGTGTGTGTGTGTGTGTGTATAAATATTATATCGTCCAGTGGCCATCAGCTATGCGGTTGGAAACTATTTTATACTATCCATTGCAGTTACTTATGTTATGAGGTATTTAATATATAACATATTATATTATACGAAGACGACGTTTTTGATTAAAACGTGTTTTCAACGAAAACTGCATCAACTAGACTATAAACTGCAGCCGTTTTCGTTTTTGATTAATTTCGCCGCAGCCCCCCCCCACATACACTCGTCGAAACGTCAGCCTTGAAATCTCGATACAAACGACGGTATATATAAAAAAAAAACCCTTTAAAAAAGGGTTGGGTTAGACACAGAATATTATGCCATTTAAACCTAATACATATACCCACTTGCTGGTAGCTGTGAGTAGGAATTTGAACGTTCAAGACATTTGTTACATTTTTCTTTTCGTTTATTAACGTACCGAAGCCGTAGTCGCTTTAAAAAATTTATTTCATTCATATTATTACGAGTAGGATGATATTTATATTCTAAATCACTTTAATGTTGAATACTAAAATCGGGTGCAAAATCATTAATATCCAATACTGAATAATTTTTTTTTGTTCACATTTTGAGTGATGCGATGGACAGCGTGAATTGGTTTTGTAATGAGGTTACTTATTTAATTTTTCGTGTCAGACGTCACCTTTCAGAAGCAGTAAAAATGGTTCGGTATTAATTGTCGATATATTTTCTGGTAGAAAATTCATCATACTACGTGAAATACTAAACTTTCTGAAATATTAATCGATAATACCAAAAAATAATTATTACAACGGAGATATAAAATTCATCAAAATATTAAATGACCGAAATTCCATACACAATATTAGTAAGAACCTTTCAGTAGTAGTTATAACTGACTTTTAAGGGGGGGGTGGAGATGACAAAAATCATGGGACAATAATGTTGGGGTCGTTGGAAAGATCATAATCTTTCTCCAATATTTTAAAATAATATAAATACTTCAAATGGAACAAACATTTATTATTATACATATTATATGAAATTATCCAAAATAGGTTAACAAAAAAAAAAAAAAATTATCATAATTATTTATGGTTCACGGTTGTATACAGGGTGACCACACGGATATTGGATTTATTCAAAATCTAAATGCTCCTTTTGGTCACCTGCAGGTGCTTACAATTAAATTAAAATAATAATAAAAAGTATATAGGTAGTCACTAGTCACAGATACACAGTTAATCAACTTAAAAAATTGAAATTTTTTTTGTAATTACATAATGTTTTAATAGAATAATTTTCATATTTTTTTATTGCCATTGTATAAGTGTTATATTTCAATTATTTATACATATTATATAAGGTCATGAAGTCCCCCGAGCCCTTAACATTTTTACATTCGACGGATATTTTTCGGTTTGATTACATTTTGAGCTATAACTGTGTTTCGGTCATTGCGAGAATTCAACTACAGCATTACGATTGAAAACAATTTATTGGTAACGATGACTAATTTTTTATGAAACGAGTCCTAATTAAATGAGTTGTGCGAGCGTAATTTCAGTGTAAGAACCCATCATTATGCGCGAACCTGTACCGCCACGCGACGATAACGTCATTCTCGCGCTGTATAGTCATACTACATACATAATAATATATTATATTGACCTTTTCGACGGTACGAACAGATTTTATAAAACGATAAATTGGAACGATTCGTATATTATGTATTACCCGAGTGTTGTTTAATTATTCTAAAACAAAAAAAAAACCCCACGTGAATATTAAAGTGTTATTAAAGCAATAATAAGAACGTTATAGTTCGCGAATAAAATAAGGTTTCTCCTGCGCATTTCGTGTACAAGATAATAATTTGATTTTAATCATCATTGGTTTTGGAAATCACGCTCATTGACACGTAAACACACGTCGTACCTACCGCAGATACCGTAGTAACACTATATAGTGTTATACCTATTTAATTCGTACGGTGGTACGTAAGTAGTGGCCACATGGAACCATTTGTAAAATATGTAATATTATTGCCAAACTTCAGGTATGCATAAAAACTCTAAACGATTGACGATTTAATTAGCTCCATTATACTGTAAATCGGATGCTCACGGTCATGGTTGTGACTTGGGCGATTTTCATGGGGGGACTTTATTTTATGTCGATTTATCGTATGTGCTTAAAGATATCATTTAGAGACTAAATAAACCTAATAAATACATTTTAATTTTTTTTTGGCCTTTCACCCAGTTTACGCCTGTGATAACGGTCGATTATTCGTCCACCATGTATTATTATAATTATTATGTACATAGTGTTTTTTTAAACATCTAAGTTTGTCGGTACAGGTACAGGAAGTGCAATATTGCTAGGTATTGCACGCTTCGATTAACAATAATAATAATAAACAATAACATGTTGAGCAGGTCATAATCGCACACCAATAATATACAAAATACTCGTGTGGAAATGTGTCCTTTCACCGAAATTCCTTTCGCCAAAAAGACCGGTTACATCTCGTACGAAATTCTATTTGCCATCTGAAGTAATAATTGCTAAAAAAATAGCGTACAATCAGCGTTGTTTCCGGTCGAGAATAAAATATACAGTATTTATTGTTGACCTACGAGTAGTAAGTGTTATACGGTAGGTAGGTTACATGTATCGGAATTGAGCGTTATATAATATTAATAATTATATTATTGTGGCCATTAATCATTTGGTACAAAAATAAATGTCATCGAAGTAAGTTGTACGTTACGTATAATTTAAATTATGATACTGAATGAATAGCGCGATTAATGTACCTATACTGGCTTCGAAGTTATTATGTGCATAATTTTTTTAAATTTTCGTGATGTGAATGTTTATAACGTAGAAAAAAATGTATAAATCTTCAACTTCGACGATGGTTTTTGGCAGTAAATAGCGTATAGTTGAAATTTTAGATAAATAAATCAATAATTACCAATACTTACTTATGAAAAAAAATTAATTGGATAAAAAAAAAAGAAATAAAAATACGGATAAACAGTAATATTTATGCAACGCCAATTTGTCATTTTGTTGTTATTTAAAATAAAATAACTTAGGCATTAACGAAATGATAAGCACTTGTTTATTAGCATTTATAGATATTCTATAAATTTTAAAATATTTTGTCTCGTTTTCAGATATTTATTGGTATTCTGTTATATAGAAATTGTTTTTCCGTAGATGTTGATAACATTTTTTATGCTCGGTAAAGAATCTTGAAAATTTAATGCAAGGTTCCTCACAAGTTGTTCTTACAGAAATAAAAAAAAATTAAATTTATCGTATTGCAATATTAATAATATCTTATGAGCGTTTTAAGTTAAAAATACCATAACACAAAATTGTATGTTCACGCGTGTAAAATAACATTTTCTTCTCAAATCAGTTTTTATAATTTTGTTGTAATTCAGAAGCTATTAATCGTAGACACTTGAAAAATCCAATGTTTACAAAAATTTTCATTTATTATATACAATGAGATTTTAGAATACTTAGACTAACCCTAAACTATTTATAAAAAATTGAAATTTGAAAGTTTTTAAATAATTTTTTACAAGGTAATTATAATATTGACCCTTATGATGAGTCAAAAAGTTTGAAATCACTTGTGTCACAAGTCGTCCTATAAAATATAATAATTAGTACTTAGATCGTCATTAAAAACGTATAAAAACATTAAAAACGTACATGTGCACAATTTTTCATTTACCTATTTAGATACATTTCAACATTAAATTCGACAACTATTTGAATGATTTATGATTTGTGTATAGGTAGTTTTAATTAAAAAGTGTTATTATCTTAGTGACTTGAAACTTTTTGACATTCAGGCGCGGATCCAGAACATATTTACGGGGGGGGAAGGGGGGGGGGAGAGATCCTTCAATAAAATTTTGCTAAAAACGCTATCGGTAAAACAATGAATGTTATTAGCTGACCAAAATAGACATTTTTTCAATTCACCTGAGTCTACAGGGGGGCACGGCCCCTTGACTCTTCCTTTGGATCCGCGCCTGTAATGACATTACGCATATTATTATAATTATTTATTGTGTGCACGACGAGTTTTTAAAAATATTTTGGTTTAATTTTAATCTACTGTCGTTGTATCCACGAAATCATTTACGCACCGTCTATTATGCGTTTCGATATTTCAGATATTTGCTATATATAGAGCGGAGTGATTTCCATTGGTTTTTTCCTTTTAAAATTTTTCGATTTTCATCTATATTTAAACTTTTATAACGGATCCATATGAACTTTTTTCACTTGTTTTTTTCTGTACGCGGGGCATATACCTATGTATTATAATCATTTTGAATTCGACATACGCGTAAAGCGTACGTATTTATTCAATTTGACGGATCAAAAAGTTCACGCTGCTACCCGATAATCAGCGAGTGATGCACGTGCATCACGCCCACATTATTGCCGGTCACTGCAGTTATAATATTATTATATACATAGAATATTATTGTTCTCTATGTATTATAATACGTATGCTATTATATGGTCATTATATGATGTACAGGCAGTCAAAATCGAAGTACAATAATTAGACGACTCGGCCATCGTGTTCGGTCGCAAGCCGATCGTTTGCGTTATTATATTATATTATTATTACAGTTTGTTATTAATATTATACGTTGTCCGGGCCGTATCTATTATTATATAGCTGGTAAGTAACATATTTAATAAATTAAACACAATAATAAAGCTTGTCAAATATAAATATTCGTTTATTAACACGGCGCTCGTTAGATCTCGCGAAGTTTTTTTTTTTTATATTTATTTTGGAATTAGTGTAGGCACGAGAGAATACATAGCGATCCGCCGTAGTGGTGTAAATCAATGCTAATTTTATTATTGTTTTTTATTTTTTTTTTTACAATCTGTATATTTTGCTATACAGTGATTGTTTTGGACTTAGTGAACATTTGTTGAACATTTTTACGATTTTCATTGCAGGTCACAGAAGCAGAAACATAACTTTGGTAAATAAAAATTATCGACTATTTAACGATTTGTGGACATTACTCTGCTCGTTCGAACAATAAATGATTTATAGAAAAAAAAAAAAGAAAAAGATAGGAAGAACCGGCAATGTATGTCTCGTCATATTTCAGTGGCGTATTGACTATTGTAATAAATAATTTAACACACTCATTACGGATGTGTTAAATTTGATTTCAATGGTAAGTATACAATAAGAAGGATTACGAGTGTATTAGTCTCTAATTTTAAAAATATTTTATAGTTTGTTTAAATTGTCATTAGTAATTTACGGTAGAACGATATGGTGGATTTTTTAGCGCAAACAAATTATCATTATAATATTATATAAATATATACTGATACTGATAGATTATTTTTTTATTCAGTATATCAATGAATTATGTGTTGTAACTTGTAGGTAGAATATTGTGAAAAATTTTGTGGTATTAATAACGTAACATTAATTTAAATATATTTTTGATTACAACATAATAACCAAAATCGTTATTATTCATTTGAATATCCAATGTTGTACAAATTTGAACTTTATAAAGTTATATAAAGATTTATAAATGTTGTGCACAAAAAAACGTGCCCATTTATTTTTTATACTTGCAAAATACTGCATAATATCAACTTCCGAGAACTTTATTTATTAACAGCTACTCAATCTTATCCATTAAAATTGAAAATTACATGCATTTTTAACTACGCTATTCTCATAAACTTCGTATAAACTTAAACTTTGAACTTTATAAACAATATTGTGACTATGTATTATTGATATTTTTTATTTGCCGTAAACGTATAATACCTTATACCAAACTTCTTACATAATTTTCAAGATTATCGAATAAGAAAAAAAGTGTTTAATTCAATATTAATCAAAATATTAATGAAAAGAAACATTTCAAATGTTCACGAATCGCTGAAAAAAAAAACGCAAAAATATTTTTAAAATTATAACACGAATAATCAAATATATAGAGTTCATTCATTTTTAAGGTAAAGTAAAGCATAAAAAATAACACAAAACAGATTTTGTTGAAAACTGGTATCACGTTTATATATACTCTATAGTTTCTTCTTATTCCCCCTAACTTGATTTGTCGCATCACCAATTCGGATTGCTGGTATTACACAACTGGGACTTTTTTATCATCAGGAAAACAAAATCTTAACAAAACCGATATGTCGATGTAAAAGTTTTTTCGATTCGTACTAGTTATTTTTAGTTTTAATGCATTACGTTTTCTCTTTCTCCAGTTGCGTTTTACAAAAATATTATAAAAATTATTCTGTTAATATTATATTACCGACATTGAATATTAAATAAATACTTTACTATTCAATGACAAAATTGAATATATTTATTATATAAGTCCGAACAATCTACATTATAATAAGTTATTAATATTACTTCAGAAATTAATACATTTTCAAACTTAAGTTCAATAATATTTATTTTTATAAAAAGTCTTAGATGAGTTGAGTTATAAATATATATAACGCAGTTTTTTCCAAAGTATATTATAGAAGTGAAAAATAATTGATTAAACAATCAAAACCATTTTTTTCTTGAAACATTGGTTAAACTCTTTTAATTCTAACAATTTTATAAAACGTTAAATTTTCGTTTAAGTATACCTCTATGTATTTCACTCAAATTATGATCTAGTTAATCTATGCATCAACCGTTAAATATTTATATAATAACAAGTAATATTTTTTATTTTATAATACTCTTCTAAATATTAGTCAGTGTACAAATAACTAAAATATTTTTTTTTGAAGAATCAATAGATTTTTAGCTACAAGCAAATTATTAAATAATCTCTGTATAGAATAATATGACCATTTAAAACACGCGTCATCCGTTATGAACACATAAATAAATATATTTTATTATACGTCACGTCTTGACGTTTGATTAGATACATTCAAAAATAAGACGGCTTTCTAAACGACATCAATTATGTACTTATTATAAGTATTTGATGTTGGACAAGACATCACTATTAGCGGTAGTACTCGTTTTCTAAGAATGCAGTGGCGCCTTAAAACGTATAAAATTGTATTATAATATGTCATAAGCTATAATTTACTCGTGTATTATACTAGCCGACGAGATCCTTAAGAGAGTATTACGTTAAATACGAAATATGAATAATTAACTTACACAGTAGGTACTATACGTATAATTTTATTTGGAATAGGATTTTTTTATTTTTTGTTATTATTTGTCAGAGAAGAGGCCACTTGATAAGTTGGTTAATGATTCGATAAATTAACTCATGTGAAATTTAACATAAATAACACCGAATTATTATTTTTTCAAAACTTAACCAACCACTTAATGTTTTTAACAACATTTTAAATTGTTTTTAATTTTAAGTATCGAAAAAAAAACATATAATATTATATACTTATATAATATTATCATAGATACAAAGTTCATCATTTATCGAAGTTTTATTTTAGCAAAAATAAAATTTAGGTATTAAAAGTACATTAAAGTAATATTTTCAACTAAATGAAAAAAAGTACCATAGAATTTTAACTTTTGATGGAGAGTGATAGCATGAGTAGACTTTCCACACGTACTTACTGTATTTTAAATTCGTGTAAATTAAGTTACTATGTTTTGTTTGATAGTCAATAATTATTTGATCTATTTTAAATGCGTATTTTTGAATTGTTTATAAAAAAAGATCCAATCATGTATGATAATTACCCGTGTGGCCGTGTAATCAGATGCAGTCAATTAACACTTAGACAAGAGATGTAATGAATATTACTTTTTTTTTCTTAATTAACTTAAATATACTTAAGTAACGGACGAAGTTAATAACTATCATTATGACATTCAAAATAAATAAATATATGTACCTACTTTGAGTAATAATATATATGTTTTAAGCTCACAACAATAATAGTATTATTATATAATTGAATTTGTTATTAATTTTGTTTTTTTTTTTTTTGTAATTCACAAAGCAAATAAGTGAACCGACCTCGGGGCTAAGTCGTGTTTAAAAAGTAGTTTAATATAGGTACTTATTAATAAATATTTTTTAATACCATAATACCGTTCTTTTTACTTATACACGTTGATTGTTCTTCACATAACGTTATAATACCGCAATTTTTCTGTTACATAAAATGTTTTGTATTTTAATTATCTGATTTGTTATATTCAACTAATAATTATACCATTTACCAGACGATATTATATTGAATTTATTAATAATACCAACAACGCGTTTACATTAAAATAAATTAAAACGTTATTTCAACGAACATGAAATAATTAATTAAAATATAACATGGCTTAATATTGTAAATTTTCATTAAATATTTAAAAGGTTCTTGCCTATTATGATAATTAATGTCTGGCAACATTTGTATTAATACGTCACATTTAGATAAATTGTTTATTTTATTGGGTATTAACTGCAGTTTTACTCGTAACAACCAATCAGCACAGTCGAACGTTCACAGGACAAAGCTATGTAAACGAACTGGACTTAAAACATGACCATTGTAGGGTATAGACAAATCCGACTGTGATTTACCACGTATGTTTTGGATACCATTGACGACACAGATGGCCAATTATTATAGTGATTTGAAATGAATGTTCAGATATAATCCATTATTATTGAAGATTACTTGAAACTCACATGCAGTTATTAAATTGAAACGCACGGTTATATATATATGGTACAAACTGTAATTTCAGATTACTATTGATTAATAGACAATACGAATACTGATTATTATCAATATTATATGTTAATACATTCGTATTTAGGCATATTATTATGATATTATGTGAACATTTAAAATCAGCTTTTCTAAAATTATCCAAAAATTTTCTGCAATCTGCTCAATCGGATTACTATTGTAATTTAATAATGACAAAACATATGATCAATTATAATAAAATAGTATATCGATAATCATTTAAAATCAAGAATTTGTAATTTCAAACTCTCACAAAATACAAAAATAAATATTACTTACGCATTAATATGACATAATAATAATATATCGTAACGATGAATTGTAAAATATTATGTTTAATAATATCATGTTTTTGTAGATTGTTGGTAGTTGCGTCGAGCGAAAATAGTGACTAGAAATCAGGTATTTAGATATTTAAATATATTAAATAGTAATAAAAAAAAATATGTTTGACTCAGAAAATGTTAAGATTTCCTAAAAACGGTCTACATGAATTTGGCTGATTAAATCGTGCTCGGATTACGAGTTTACGGACTTCCAAGATGGTATACCATAAATATTGAATTGCGTAATGAATCATAAAATATATTATTAACATTCTCGTAATGACTATATTATTGCTATAAGTATGCGAAGATCAAACATTTTTATATGTTTGAAGATTATAATAAATATTATACATTACACATAATATATTTTTATTCGAGTACAAAGATAAATGTGCTCTCACTCACTTTCACAGTAGGCTGCAGTTGCACTTATATTATTATGCATATAACCTATAACCGAAGGTAAGTATATTCATATAAAAACAACAAAAAAAAAAAAAAAAATGTATATAAAACGAGTTGGTTTTCAAATTTTATTTTATTGGCCGTGGTCGTACACGCACGCAAGCAAGACCGTACACTGTACAGTAATAATAATATTGATAATTCTGATTTATATTATACGGAAATATTGTAACGACCGTTTGGTCTACGTTTAGGTTTTTTATACGTAAACGGTACAGTATATATTATTGTGTTATTATGTATCATTTTTATAGGTGTCTATATAATATTATTATCTGCGTATAGTGCTCGCTGTTATGTCGAACTTTCGAAAACGACGATTGCGCTCGTTGAATCATCAGTGGATGAAATCGAACAATGTAGGTAACTATAATATTATAATATAAATATTATTATGTTCGACCTAATCGAAACAACACTCATATAATATTATGTTTATATGTATTTGTATCATATAAAAGCGAATTGTAATAATGATAAAAAAAAAAAATGAATTCCTACATCCTTTTAGTTTGATCACACATAATACACACGCACAAAAAAAAAACAAAAATAATAATAATAATAATAATAATAATAATATAATAATAATAGTAATAATATGGTATGTTCAATGGTATTTTTCTATTATATGTGAATGTAGTGTGTACATCACTAAGCTCTTTGACGATGGACGGCTTTTCCGTTTTACAGTAAAATGTAACTTTATTTAATGAATATATAGGTATAAAGGACTATTACTTTTTTTTTATCTTTAAAACTGTAGTCATTTCTCGTTAAGTTTATATGGTTTTGAAAATATATTTTTTACATCGTTTTAGTTTATTACAAAATAATTTTTTTATCATTATACTTTTTTTTTTTAAGTTTCTTTAACTTTATTTAAACGACCACATTCAGTTGCAATTTTTGTTCCAAAACATAAATATCAAATTATCTGCCAGTATTATAGTTACCTATGATTATAATCATTTAAATTTCAGACGAGCAAACAACGGAGAAATACATTTAAAAAATATATAAGTTTGCAGAGAAAACACAGTAAAAAAACAGTTAAAATATACGCGGCTTCCACTATCATTTATTTATTGCTGTTAGCTAGTGTTTGATTACATCCAGCTCTACAGCTTTCTTACGGTTTAATAATTCTATTCAATTATATTTGTTATTAATGTCAATACTAATTTTATCATCGTCATAAACAAATAAAATTAAGACTGAACGCTAAAACGCACTCATAACCAGTCTATATTTTGAGCGGTCCACCGATATTTTATCGGTAACTATCCGGCTCAATCCGGGCTCTCAATGTCTGCAATAAGCAAAGCTTTTCAAACGTGATTTTAGAAAATAAATATTGAAAAGATGACCAAATTTACTATAGTTAATAGTATTTTTGACGTATGTATCTATGAATAATAATAAAAAAATAAGCATAATATAACCATTGCAATTGTTATTTTATATTTTTCAAAAATCTGAGATACCTGCTAATTTATTAATTACAAAGTTGATTTTAGAGTTTATTGACCGTGCAAATATTTAAAAAAATTAATTGTTGATCAACCCATTTGGGGTTCGAACAGTTATGCAAGGCTTAAAGTTTTAAATAGGATACGTGTACACCGTACTCGTATATCGATTTTATTGATGATTAGTTTGTTCGGCACGTACTTCTAAAAGTTATTTGTAGTGATAAGTTTATGAATCCAGAGGAAGTTGCCAGGCATCTATGATTTCCGGACACCAATCAAAATAATTTTGTTCAACCCGTAAACACGAATTTGTATTTCGAGTACCAGCAGCTGTTAATACTACGTTCTAGATGAAGTATTTGTGACTGTCTATCTCTCAATGTGCGGTCTACCGTCGTTTTGTGCAGTATCTAACTATGTATATAAACATTAGTATAGTATGCGGTCTACTAATGTTTTGTGTTCTACTATAGATAAAATGCTCGCACTGGTATTTTATACCATTTTATCTCTGTACTTCTTAATGTCTATCATTGACAAGACTAATAATTAAAGGTAGATTACCCGATCTACATCGCCAATCATCAAGCGAGCCGTGTCGAGGTGAGAGTTTACCGTCAGAATAAAAATAGTTTTGATGGTTTAATGTCGTCTGTGGTGTATAGAACTGATTAGTATAGAAGATTATAATTTATAATTAATACATTATTTTTTTTAATTCTTGAAATGCATAATATATGTTTTTTTACGTAATATTATGTTATTAATATTTAAAATGCATACAATTTTTTTCTACATATTACATCATTAATAAATTAAAATGAAATAAATCCTGTTTATTTTTTTACTGAAAATCAATTCTTTATATTTTTTTTTCTGTGTGAGTGTGTTATTTTTTATTATAAAATGTGAGTAGGCCGTAAGCCGTATACTATACTGTAATTTTACTATCGTTGACCATGTTCATCGGTAGACCCTATATATGGGAAGAAAGCTGTGCATTAGAAGTTTTTCGTCTTTTTAGCAATTTTTTACACTAAAGGAATTTATCCATAAGTCATAACTATGTGACTATTTTTTGATAATCTGATTTGTTTAATATGTAATTTCTATGTATCGATGTACCTGTTTTTCAAGCTTATAAATCTACTTTGGTAACAGCGCATACCACTCGAGTTTCCGGTTGCGTAAATAAGCTTTCAGGCTACCCGCCCACTCTTTATAGGAATACTACACGATTAGATGAAATGCAGAATATCCACAGAGTTTGCGGTAACAAGTTAACAATACTATTATAGCCATTATAATGTCATAATACTTAGTAAATTAAAAAAAATTTTAAATCTCTATTAAAAGAAGAACATGATTTTTGGAGTTGTACATAACTTTCTGATGATATGATTAGTATGATCGAAGGTAAAATGTCGAGTCAATAAGACGATATAAATGCGTTATAAATCGGAAGTTTTACAATGTACGAGTAACATATATTAGTCGTCTGCGGGATTTGCGAATGTATATGAAAAGGAAAAGTGTGTGATTGTTTGCGCATATGATATAAAAATGAGTTTTTGAATTTGAATTTTTGTATTTTCAAAACGTTCGTGTCTACACGAATAAGTAAAATGTACAATAACGATATTTGCGCTATAAATATTACATATATTGGAAATCGTCGATGTTCCTACGTATTCTGTTATAATCTCACGTGAGTTGAATATTTGGTATATGTATTGTAGCAGATCGAGTCGTGCGTGTTTTTGTCACGGTAAAATCAACGATAATAGCGAAGAGGTAATTTATTTTATCATGGATTCCAAAAAACAATATAATATGTAGGTGTTCGTAACTAGAAATATAATGTGGATTTTCAAAAAAAGATTATCAACTAGTTTCATTATTTTTTACGATGTACTTATTAGGTACCTATATGATGTAACGCGTGTCCATATATATATATATTGTGTGAAGGATAATTGTGCTGTACGATACCGGCGGGCCCGCACACATTTCTCGTGAAATAAATGTGTACTATACCTACGGCACTATCGTGTCTAAAAGTTCTTGTGTTTGTGTCATTATTCTCTGTGGGCATGGTATCTAAGAATAACGTACGCGAGATGAATCCGGAATTAATGCGGTGGAACGAAAGTACCGTTCATATCGTTTGGCCATGTGTGATGTGAGTGCGAGCGAAATCATATAGACACAGATGTATTAAAAATAATAATAATACGCAAACGGTCACTTCAAAAAAAAAAAAAAAAACCCCAAACGTAACGTGTAAGATAATAGTATTATATGTTTTGTGAGAAGACAACGATCGCGGAATGACTGTTTACCAACAACAACAAAAAATATGGCGACGACGCAGAGTTTACGGCTGCATAACAAGACAAAAAACTTTCTAAAATCGTCGAGATCATGTGAAAAAAAAATAATATGTTCGTATAAGTTTCAAACCGAAAACTTAATTAAACGTAAATTACGTTGCGCGCGCAAAATTTAATTATGTTTGTATATATTATTGTAATAGAATTAACGTAATGTATTATCGTTATTACGGTCGTCGGTTTACACCGCTTAATAATAATATACTACTTATACGTGTGGGCATGTGAGGTAGTAATTTTTTTTTTTATAGTTTCGAATAGTCAATATTATGATGTGTATAATATTATATTATACTTGTCGGACGGTGTATAATAACAATAATTATTACGGAGCGATGGGAGCGACTCTGCAAGTATATAATATAATAAAAACAATGATTTTTGGTTTATCCACAATGCTAATATTATAATATATGCATTGAATCGATTATATGCATATTTTATAGTCGCTATACAAACGATGCAGGTACTTATCGCCGCGCAGTAACATTAGTAAATAAAACGTATTTATTTCGAAATAATATAATACCTATAGTATAAAGAACAATCAACAATATTATTTGGAACAATGATACGCATATGACCTATATTTTATCAAACAACTGGAATTCAATTTATCTCATCAATATAATATTACTGCAGCAGCAGGAGCGGATAAACAAAGGGATATGATGCACGTGCGAGACGCGATAAATAGCTCTGGATGTACTTAATAATAAATATTCTCGCTAAGAGCAAAATAAAATCTTTGAAAAATAAAGCTACCTACTGCGGCGTGTACCACCGAAGTTCGCTACACGATAAAGTAGTTGAGTGTTTTAATTTAATTCTATACAATAAACAACTGCAGACGACGAGAAATTAAGATCGCGCACGAAGATTTGATTGTTTAGGGGTGACAACGGTCGAACAGCCACGAGATTTGGGTAATTAACGCTTTTAAAAAATAAAAATAAATCGCCTCAGCTTTCATATTTTTTAAGTCCACACTATAATAGTAAATATTAATTCACGCTTCCGCGGCCCTATTGGAAGTCTAGGACTATATTTTGTACAAGATGTAATAAATCATGACATTTTTTAACTTCGACTTTAATTATCACCTATACTCCACGATGAAACAATGACTTTTTTTTAACAACGTTCTACAGTGGAAAAAACACGAAAAATGCGAACATTTCGCCGATAGTCGTACATCGCGAGTAAAGAATAAGTAGGTACTGCTGCAAAAACAAGAAAAATAGTGGCAATTGAATCTGAATTCATAAAAATTACTCTTCCGGGGCCGAGTGTATATTTAAGGTAAAATAGTGTTTGATATTATAGATTGAACCCACCGTCGACTTTAGAGTATCGAACATTACACGAATAATAAATTTAAAGTAAATTCCTGTTTCGTCCGTAAACGAGGAACGCTCAGTTTTACTAAATTTAAAACTTTATTAGCCAATAACAGACGAGAATACACTTTTAGACATTTAAATGAAAAAACATAAATAATTTAATAATTTAATGCATATAAAGATCGTCATTATAATTTGACAATAATTTCACTGACTTTAAGACATCGGTCGTATATTAGTTTTTAAATGTTAAATTTACTTTCTAGTTTTCTCGGATTGACATACAATACATCAAATTGAATCTATTAAGTTTAAAATAAAATATACGATGCATAAAATAAAAATTTTTTTTAACAGCAATAGCAGGGTTTACATTTTATACATCGGTTCTGTATATTTATAAATGTTAGAACATTTTTTGACAGCCACTCCCTAGTTTCTTAATGATAACACACACGTGCTATTGGCCTTGAGAAAAAAACCATAATTCACACGTTTCGTACATTAACGGGAAAAATATAGAAATACAGATTTTTTTTCGAGCTTTCGGCTAATTTTTCTTAATATTGCAGTTCTGTTTTCGTTGGTTAATGTAGCGTGCTCTGTATAGAATGTATAAAATACCCTAATGGACTTTAAGCATTAATACGCCAAAATATCTTACATAACCGTCATAATTTTAATCGTATAACTTACGCAAAATAAAAACTGAAAATATTGTTTGATGTTAACCAATGATAATATAATCTACCTTCCATTTTTCGACTTTGGTCAGTTGATATTATATTACATTGTATTTATATTATTATACTTAAGTTCTAAAATCTAATAATAATAATAAAATGCGCTTGTTTTCATCGAAATAACTAAAATGTCACCTAAACATTTCATTATAATAATAGATATCCATAAAAAGGAGATAACTTCCTTCACGGTTACATTGTAAAATTCAAACCGCAATACATACTTGGTAATTAATAATTACTCACACAAAACATATTCTAAAAAATGATAGTGGAATTATTCTTCGTATGCTTATAGATATTATTTATTCATTAATGTTTTTGTGATATTCATCGATTAGTGTTTATAAATATTTAATTTATTCTCATTTATAAATTATAATATATTTTATAGATATTTATCGATATTCGTGAAAATGGGTGCTAGGTGCGTGTTCAATCATTTTAAAATAAATAATTTAAGCTTGAAAAAAATATTTAATATAAATACTTGTATTCAAACATAATAAGTCAGAGCACTTGATTTAATATAAAAAAAAGTACTGAAATAATACATATATTCAATAAAATTAAACAGTTTCTTAAATCAATAATATTTTTATAAAATGTATACGACGAAAAATTGTTTAGTAATTTTAAGAGATCATAATATTTTTTTGAATTTTTGTAGGTTTTAGCAATTGCAATCGACAATCATCAATATTAAGATCTGAAATTTAACACAAGATATATTTTATGATTGTGTAAATTAAACTCATATAATATAAACATAGTTCAAAAAATGTCTAAAAGTTTTGTTTTTATCAGGCGTTTTATGTTGGAATAAATATTTAACTTATTTTTGTAATTCACTCATTTGGTGTTTTCAAAGATGAAAATGGATATAGATACATATTTTGATTCAGTTTGTAACTTAGATAATCTATCACTAATACTATGATGTATAAACTATAAAAAATCCCGTTGATTTGTTCAATTTATGTCCAAAATAATTTAAAAAATATTACGACTGGGGATGAATTCCGCTCTAGAGCTTTTCCTGAGCGTAGTTTGTTATTATTCTTGTATGTTATATCTTATAACTATTATTATAGTTTAGCTTATTTGGTAAAAACGTTGAAAAATTCATAAAAAAAACATTGATTTGCAAATTCTAAAAATAAATTTGTAATTATTTTCAATTAATTTGAAAAATGATGGCATCATTTTCGAATCTATCTGGCAAATTTGGGGAGATTTCATAAATTTGGAGTACTGTAATAGTTTTTAGCTTATAATATTTTAAAGACTTACCTAATTTCAAATTCTAAAAATTAATTTGCAGTTATTTTTAATTGATTTGCAAAATATTAGTACCTACACTTTTTAAAATGATAGGACAATGTCGGGAAACCAATTTCACTGACATTTACTTCAATTGTTAAAAACATACGGTTAAAATACTATTAAATTCACCATTGAATTGTGATTTGATACAGTTAAAATAACAAAAAAATTTAAGATTTATATTAATATTTTTATATAAATATCATAAAAATGGTATTTTTTTTATCAAACCAATTATATATTATTATGTTTGTGTAAATTGTAATTTTTTAGTTTATTGTGATTTCGTAATTTCGATAAACATGTACAATTCTATTTTTTTAATTTGATAGGTA